>NC_084472.1:60361638-60664668 GCF_027409185.1 Cynocephalus volans
GATCTAGTGCTTGAAAGTGATTAATTCCCTTTGGTGGTGATGTACTTTCCTGATTTTTCATATTTCTGGTTTTTTTTTTCCTTTGGTCTTTTGCCATTATGGCCAGGGGTATCATAGTCCACTCTTTTCACCCTGATGTCTGGCTTGGATCCTGAAGGGATTGCTGCTTCTGGAGAGCAGAAACTAGCGTGGACCAGAAGTCTCACCCCACCTGCCTTCACCGGCTCATCTAGCTCGGGGTTTGGGAGACTGGAGCCTCTTAAGTCACTCATGGAGATGGGACAGCCTGTGTTGGAATTCATGCCCCAGCCTTGCCTACCTTCTCCAGCCAGCAGGCTCAAGGCATGTGGGCCCAGAAGCTTTAAAGTCTCTCTACAGAGTGGGGAGCAACCTGAACTGGGGTCCCACAGCAGGCAGCTCCTGTCCACTCTAGCACAGATTTTGGGTCCTCTGTCACTGCTCTTCAAAAGCTGCAAATTGGTCACTCTGTGGGACAGAGCTACATCAGGAACTGACTACTCTGCCATCTTGACTGGAACCCCTATCTCCAGGCTGTTGGTGAAGTGGGCTTCTGACCTTTATTCTTTTCTCAAAGCTGCTTGTGTGAGTTAATACCTGCACATAATCACCTGTCGAAGAACACACAGATTCACATTCTGTACTGGAACTAGGACTTAATTATTTTAATTAATAATGTTATCTTAAGTTGTAGTCATTATGTTATTAAAATTACCAAGTTTATTCTTCAATAAGCCATTTTTCACTAATAATCCAATTGGTGATTTGAAGATTTAATAAAATAGTAATGATAAAAAATGCAAGTTTAACAAAAGTAAAAATGACAATGACAAAAAATGATGTAAAATTGCATTTACAAACTACCCTCTGTTAATTGAATATGAACCAAGACAAACTCTCCAAGGCAGGCCATATAGCACAAAGTAGTTACTGTTGTAAATGCAATAAAGTTTCCATGAAGAACCACAATAAATCTTTGATTTCAATTTGTGAAATGAATGTGAATTTTTATGTAAAACTCTTGAAATTGTAAACTAATCTGTAGTGAAAAAAACATCAGTGGTTTCCTAAAAGATGCTTCGGAAGGGGTCAAAAGAAAGATTATAAAGGTTATATTTAACATAAACACTTAAGCAATTAGTTTCTCTCTTGAAACTGCTCTAACTGCCCACAATAAATTTCAAAATGTTGTTTTATTATCATTCACCTTAAAATATTTTCTAGCTTCTTTTTTGATTTTTCTAAATCCATAATTTATTTAGTATTATTTTCAGTTATATGGAGCTTTTCTGGATATCTTTTTTAAAAAATTCTCATTTAATATTATTGTGGTCAGAGAGCACACTCTTTAAGATATCACTATTTTGAAATACATTGAGCTTTGTTTTGTGACCAAATACATCCTCTGTCTTGGTGGACATTAAATGTAAACCTGAAAAAAATAATGTTGTTATGTGTAATCTACAGGTATTATTTAGGTTGTTTTGGTTTATATTGTTGTTTACATTTACTACTGATTTTTTAATTGTTAAAATCTTCATCTATTGTTGTGGATTTGTCTCTTGCTAACTACAGACTCTTCAGTTTTATTTTATATATTCTAAAGTTCTAATCAATATACATGTTTGATGTTATATGTTCTTGATGAATTGATGTTTTTATCATTATGAAGTATCTCTTTATCTCAGGTAAGATTTATTGCTTTGAAGTCTGAATTTGTTGATACTGTATTAGTTTAACTGAACAAGCCTTGCAAGCAGAAAGTTTGCATGATGTATCCTTACCCATATTATTAATTTCAACCCCTATCTGTTTTTATATTTAGTGTGCATCTTTTATACACAGCATATAGCTATTCTTGCTTAACATAGATTAGAAATTTCAGAATATATAATACAATCACATTGTTAACTATCTCTAGAGTATTATTAAGACTAGCCCATAGTTTTTGTTTTGTTTTATTATTTTCACATCATGATATTTATGCTAGATCTGGGATTCATTGCTACGATATTTAGAATTGAATGGATCTTTAACAGATCACTCAGAATGTTTATAAAAATTAGGTTAATATCCTCACCTCTTATTTTTCTAGATTTCAGTTGTATGCTCCATGCAACTCATAAATGTCTTCATTTTTACCAAGTGAAAGAAGATACAAGAAAAGACATTTTCTCTTTCTTCAAGAAGTTTATCATGTACTGAGTACAACATGTTAAACTAACTTCAGATTTTTTAACCTGGTAATAAATTATATAATGAAAATACAGATTTACTGGTCATAAGGCTTAGGAAAGAGGATAATTTGTATCTTTAATTTATTATTTTTTTCTTTCATTATTCTAAATTAAAGCAGTTTTTAAAGCTAGAACTCTTGAAGACCACTCACTAGTTAGAATTTTGGTAGTGCAATTTAGAATCCATGCAAACAATACATTTAAAAATTCTTTATAAACTGAAATAGAGGCGTCAATTCTCTCACAGAGATTCATAGAGTATCTATAAAGCCGCTGAATCAAAAGTTCATACTTTTCAACATTCTGCTCCTCACATGTGTTCATTGTTTTACATGTGTGTGTGCTCAGAAAGAGTATATGGTGTAGTCCATAACCACTTTGGGTTTTTCTGTTAAATGAAGGTAATCATTTCTTGTCTAGTAAAATTATTTTGATTAAAAAAATGAGAAAAATACTCAGTATACATACTATGTGTTCACCTTTTGTACAATATCTAGATAGTTAAACGTTATTACATGGTGATTATCAGAGAGCTAAATCATTTGCATGGACAAATAAGTTTAAAATATTTTGTCCAGAATAGAAGTATATTTGATGAATACAGCCCTAATCTGAAACACTCGGTTTTCCACTCTGAAAGAATAGAGTGACTTCTGAACTATTCTCTTCACAATGTTTGTTAGGATTTTTCAGGTGGATGTGGATTTCTTCTACGTGATTATCTGATATGTTTATACTATTACACTCACGCAAACACTGTTTCAGAATAGAATTTGCATCATGCATCAAACTCAGTTCCTCTTTAACACATTTCATAGCGTGAATATGAAACTTATTTCAAATTAACTTAGCTTTTCACCGAGACTGGAGTGAGAAAATTCCATATAAAAGGTAAAGAGCACAAGACAGAGCAAAAAGAAATCATGAATCATGTGAATAATCATATATTTTGAGTTGCTAAGGGGGCAGACAGCCTTGTAAAATGCTGAGGAACTGCTAGAAATTGCCCTCTAAATTGTCTCTTTTCATCCGCCTGTGCATTATACGCTTATTTTAAAAGCTAGATTTATTTGCTTGCAGAATATGATTTATATTTTAGTCTCCTGTGTTCAATTTTACATTTTTCAAAGTTCACTCAATTTAATAAATCTAAGTTAACAGTTCTCAAATGAGTACAGGAAATTGTCAATATAACACAACATATTTCTAAGCTGTACAGGGTTTTGGCACATACTCTCTAGACGCATGACACTGTGGCTATACAAACACATTATTCATAATGTCTTTCTGTTGCTCACAAATGATGTGGAATTAAAAAAAATAAAACATTTACTTTTTTATGTTGGCGTTAAGTGTAGAGTTGGAAAAGTACAGAGACATTTTGAAATTTAAGGTTCAAGACTAAGAATATTTGCAGAAATACTCAAAGAGAAATATTAATATATCTTCAAATAACTTTATTTTATGAACTCCTGAATTATATCCTGTTGCTCCACACAAAAGCATTGATTATACTACTTGAAACAACATGTGCTCTATACAGAACAGAAGTCTTAAAAAGTGAGCCATAACCACGGCTTCAAAACAAACTTGCAAAACAATAGAGGAATTTCTTCTGTATTAAATTAGGAAAGCACCCAGAAAAGTAAGTATTTATGTAAGGTTTTTTTCAATGTGGTATAAAAGTTTGTCTCTAAAGATTCAAAAATACTAATAAAATTAAGTGAATTTCATGGTTGTCATTAGATTAAATCACTTTTCTAGGAGTAAAAAGTGTAAGATATCTTCAGGGACTTTTTAACAGATTTTGTTCACATAAAGCCTGTTACACTCATGTGACCAGTTTCAGTAAAATGGAGTGTAAGTTTGTTTTATTTTTCCTGAACTAAAAGTAATTCAATTATCATAGCAAACTGTGAAGAGAAAATAAACTTTCCCGGTGTAAAATATTTCATTGATTGCTATTCTAATTTCATAACATGTGAGGGGAAGCAAATATGCAGGTATCAATATCAAATATTGATAAAGAAATAAAACTAATATCAATACCCGTATTTGATCACTAAGTTATGGTAATGTGAAGTGAATTTTCCAAGGATTGTCTTTAAGTCTTTAACAACTTATAAACAGAACACAAGCTACCTGAGTCAGTACTAACTCTTGGAATCCAACTTGAGTATAATGGCAAGATGCGTACATATATACATACATAAGTACATACATATATACACATATACATAGTACACACATACATAAGGAGTGAATATTTGACATCTAGCTTCTTATTCAGTAGTAATCCTGATGGTGTTTAAAACATTAAAAAACTTCCTAAATCCAGTGTTTTGCATAATTTGAATAAGTAAAATAATACATTGATTCTTTCAATATCTGGAGGATAGAAAAATAAAACTAAATCTCAGTATTAAATATTTGAAACAACTTCTTAAGTTGGCTTTTACTTCTTTTTTGAGATGATATTTCCTATTTTTTAATCTAATTGTTTTTCAGAAAAGTGATTTTGTATAGTGTAGAAAATATTTTTTCCCTTGTAGACAATACCCCCAGTTCACATACTCTCGAATGGTTTGGGGTTATTAAATATTTTTATTCCCGTATTTCCACCTATTTATCTAATTAATCCATATTTACTCTAGGCATACAAAAAATGAATGAATAAATAGTGAGAAGTTTGAAATAATGTCTTCTTAATACCTATGCCATTATCTCAAGCCTTGGCTGGGACATAGGCAAGGAAGAGCAGAAACAGACAGATACGGTTCAAACTTGTATTTGTTCTTGGAAAAAGAGACTGTTTTAAATTTTCACACAATTCACAAATCTGTACACTAGCCTTGAATGTAACATGCAATGTAATATCACACAGAGCGACGTTCATTTCTCTGTGGGTATTGCCTGTAAAGCAAGGCAAAATTCTTTGAGAAGCAAAAAGAAACCACTGAATAGCATTTTTTAATGTCAGAAGAACTCCATCACTAATGCTTCCTATCGAACGCATCTCCAAAGAGAGTAATGAATCAGTACAGTTAAGTGGCTTGCCGTATTTTAACAGAAACTTATTTCTCCTGAGTGGATCTCTGCTATTCCTCGGAAGCTTCTAGGAGTTCTTAGGCACCATTCTTTGTCTTAACGCTTTGCTTCTGAAATAGCTAGATTTGGATGACTTAGATTATTGCTCTCCCCAAAAGCTTACTTTATCACATAATGTTTTACTTTTTTCAAGAAGTTGTAGTTATTTAGAATGCCAGAGTCAATAAAATCCCTAAGAGAACTTATTTCTCTTAGAAGTTTCATTGTATAGATTTCACAAAGAATTTTTATTCAACAGACCTAGACTTCTCTGCTTTTCCTAGAAACTGTGAACACAGATGTTTTACAAATCTCTAGCAATACAACAACAAATATTTAACCATAAAAGGCATTAAATAAATATCTCAAAAATTTATAACATTAGAACAGGAGCAGTAGGATAGTGATGAGTACTAATATAGGTTTTCACATTGGGGCTTCCCTTTGAGATCTCACAATAATCCTTAAAAACATCTGAGTTAAGTGAACACATTCAAAATAATGTGTCCACAGAAATAAGATATTCTGTTTTTAAGGGGGCTTTTCTTGGGTAGTAGTGAGTGTAGAGTTATTGGACAACACTGTCATAGGATCTGGTATGCTTTCACTCTTTCCCTCTCTGATAGAAATTTTAAAAATTAAGTAGGGAAGGATGTGTTTCTCACCCTTATAATTGCCACATTACCATGGTATTAATGCTTGGCAGGTGGAAGGAGTGCTTTCATTCATGAGCGGCTTCATACTTAAATAATGTAAGCCACTCAGGTATGCAAACCATAATCTAGGCCACAAAGACTGTCCCAGATGACTACCAGAATTAATCATGTTGGCAAATAAGCCATGAAGATAGGCTATTCAATTTTAAGTTTTTTATTGAAAAATAATTGATTATAGCTATTTGTGAGGTACACAGTTGAATATGAATAACTGTGTACAATGTGTGATAATCAAATCAGGATAATTATCATATTCATCATTACAAACCCTAATCATTCTTTGTGTCCATAACCAATTTCTCACTAAGACCCTTCTACCTCCCCCTTTCCCACCTATGGTAACCACAGTCCTATACAGTCCTATTCTCTCCTTTTGAAAGTTCAATGTATCATTGTGATTGTTGTTTCTTTCTTTCTTTCTTTCTTTCTTTCTTTCTTTCTTTCTTTCTTTCTTTCTTTCTTTCTTTCTTTCTTTCTTTCTTTCTTTCTTTCTTTCTTTCTTTCTTTCATCTTTCTTTCTTTCTTTCTTTCTATTTACTTAATTATTAATAAGCTTCCACTTATAAATGAGGAGATGTGGTATTCCTGTTTCTGTGTCTGGCTTGTTTCAATTAACATAATTTTCTCCAAACTCATTTGTACTGCTGTGAATGGAAAAATTTTATTTTTTCGTGAGTAGTATTCCATTGTGTATATACACCACATTTTGCTTATCCAATTGTCTGTTGATGGACATTTCAGTTGGTTGCATAACTTGGCTATTTGTTTTTTAAATTTTATTTTATTTTGTTAATATGCAATGTGGTTGATTATCATGGCCCATTACTGAAACATTCCTCCCTCCTCCCTGTTGCCCTTCCCTCCCTACAACCTCCTTTCTGTTCGCCTGTCCTATCAAATTCAAGGAATTATAATTGTTATGTCTTCTCCACCCCCAGGTTATTTGTGTATTTATTTATTTATTTTTAGCTCCCACAAATAAGTGAGAACATGTGATATTTCTCTTACTGAGCCTGACTTGTCTCACTTAGCTCTAGGTCCATCCATGTTGTTGCAAACGGCAGTATTTCATTCTTTTTTATAGCAGAGTAGTATTCCATTGTGTAGATATACCATATTTTCCATATCCACTCATCTGATGATGGATGTTTGGTCTGGTTCACCTCAGAAATAGAAGGAGTCATTAGAGACTACTATAAACAACTGTATGTCAAGGAATTTGAAAATCTGGATGAAATGGATAAATTTCTGGATGCATACAAATTACCAAAACTGAGCCAAGAAGATATAGAATATCGGAACAGACCAATAACAATAAAAGAGATTGTAGCTGTTATCAGAAGTCTCCCAACAATGAAAAGCCCAGGACCAGACAGGTTCACTGCTGAGTTCTACCAAATTTTCAAAGGAAATGATACCAATTCTCTACAAACTGTTCCAAAAGATTGAAATAGGGGCCATTCTTCCAAACTCATTCTATGAGGCAAACATCACCGTGATACCAAAACCAGACAAAGATGCATCAAAAATAGAAACCGACAGGCCAATATCTTGATAAATATACATGCAAAAATCCACAATAAAATACTAGCTAACAGAATACAGCAACACATACAGAAAATTATACACCATGATCAAGTGGGATTCATCCCCAGGATGCAAGCTTGGTTCAACATATGAAAATCAATAAACATGATACACCACATTAATAAAAGCAAATGAAAACCACTTGATCATATCTATTGATGCTGAAAAAGCACTTGACAAAATTCAACATCATTTCATGATAAAGACTTTCTACAAGTTAGGCATAGATGGAAAGTATCTCAACATAATTAAAGCCATATACTATAAGCCCACTGCCAATATCATCCTGAACGCAGAAAAGCTGAAAACTTTTCCCTTGAAAAGAGGAACTAGGCCACTTTCACCACTCCTATTCAACATAGTGTTGGAAGTACTAGCTAGAGCAATCAGAGAAGAGAAGGAAATAAAGAGAATACAGATTGGAAAGGAAGAAGTCAAGCTGTCCCTTTCTGTAGATGATATGATCCTATACATTGAACAGCCTAAAGCTTCTATGAAAAAAAAAAACTCCTAGAGTTGATAAATGATTCCAGCAAAGTTGCAGGATATAAAATCAACACACAAAAATCAGTAGCACTTCTATACTCCACCAGTGAACATGCAGAAAAAGAAACCAAGAAAGCTAGCCCATTTCTAATAGCCATCGAAAAAATAAAATACTTAGGAATAAAGCTGACCAAGGATGTGAAAAATCTCTATGAAGAAAACTACAAACCACTGTTGAGAGAAATTAAAGAGGACACAAGAAGATGAAAAGATATCCCATGCTCTTGGATTGGAAGAATTAACGTTGTATAAATGTCCAGATTACCCAAAGTTATCTACAGATTCAATGCAATCCCCATGAAAATTCCTATGACATTTTTCTCTGAGATGGAAAAAGCTATCCAGACATATATATGGAACAACAAATGACCACACATAGCTGAAGCAATCCTGAGCAAAAAAAAAAAGAAGAAAGCTGGAGGCATAACAGTACCTGACTTTAAACTATATTACAAAGCTATAATAACCAAAACAGCATGGTACTGGCATAAAAATAAACACACAGACCAATGGAATAGAATAGAGAACCCAGTAATCAATTCACGCACCTACATCCATCTGATTTTTGACAAAGGCAGCAAAGCTACATACTGGGGAAGAGACTGCCTTTTCAACAAGTAGTGCTGGGAAAACTGGATTCTCATATGTAGGAGAATGAAACTAGACCTGTATCTTTCATCATATATAAAATCAACTCAAAATGGAAAAAAGAATTAAATATATATCCTTAAACAATAAAACTCCTTAAAGAAAACATAGGGGAAACACTCCAGGAAGTAGGAGTGGGTACAGAATTCATGAATAGTACCCCAAAAGCACAGGCAACTAAAGGTAAAATAAAAAAATGGGGTTACATCAAACTAAAAAGCTTCTGCACCGCAAAAGAAACAATTAACAGAGTAAAAAGACAGCCAACAGAGTAGAAGAAAGTTTTTGCAAAATATACACTGACAAAGGATTAATATCCAGAATATACAAGGATCTCAATCAACTTTATAGCAAAAAAAAAAAAAAAAAAAAAAACCCACAAATAACCCAATTAAAAAATAGGCAAAGGAGCTGAACAGCCATTTTTCAAAGGAAGATGGACAAATGTCCAACAGACACATGAAAAAGTGCTCAATATCACTCAACATCTGGGAAATGCAAATCAAAACCACACTGAGATACCATCTCACTCCAGTTAGGATTGCTAACATCCAAAAGTCTGAGAACGATAAGTGCTGGAGAGGTTGCAGAGAAAAAGGAACTCTCATCCACTGTTGGTGGAGCTGCAAAATGGTGCATCCTTTATGAAAAATGATATGGAGGTTCCTCAAACAATTACAGATAGATCTACCATATCACCCAGCGATTCTACTGCTGGGAATATACCCAGAGGAATGGAAATCATCATGCTGAAGGGATACCTGTACTCCAATGTTTATTGCAGGTCTATATACAATAGCCAAGAGCTGGAACCTGCCCAAATGTCCATCATCTGACAAGTGGATAAGGAAACTATGGTACATCTACACAATGGAATACTATTCTGCTATAAAAAAGAATGAAATACTACCATTCTCGACAATATGTATGAACTTAGAGAAAATTATATTAACTGAAACGAGTCAGGCACAGAAAGAGAAATACCACATGTTCTCACTTATCTGTGGGAGCTAAAAATTAATAAATAAACTCACAAACAAATAAAGGGTGAGGAGAAGAAGACAAAATAACCACAAAAATTCCTTGAAGTATTTAAGACAAGTGCATGGATATGATATTGGGGGTAGGGGAAGGGGTGGAGAGGAATGGGTAAAGGGGCATGAAAATCAAGTACAATGCATTTTGAGAAGCAAAATTTAATTTAATTTTTAAAAAGTAAAGAATAAGTAGGAAGTTCTATGAATAGCAAAAATTGCATTTTTATTGGCCTTGCAATTTATAAAGCTCTAGTTTCCACAGAGGTGTACAATATGAACCTCTATTGAAAAATAACATGAGCCATCAATGCTTAACAGAATTTATAGAATACGTTAATCTCTTGGATAAATCAATGGCTTTTTTTTTCTCCAGATACATCATAGTAAACCATTCTACATGGAATTAATTAATTTAACATCAAAAGGCAGAAAATGGACAAAATTACAAAGGTAGAAACAATTCAAAGTGGCATATCTCATAGCCAGAATGGAAACAAAAATTCCTACTCCAGAGAAACTTGCAAACCTGCAGAAATGAACTAGGTACTGGCAAGATTATTCTTCTAAAGGCACTATTGAATATCATACCCTATTGATTCCACACAATGTAGAAGAACAAAAGCAATCACATTTGTAAACTTGGGTTTATATTTTTTCACTCTTGGATGAAATTTCTCATATGCATAACATGAATTCACACTGGCTTAAGTGTAGTGTATATATAGAAGAGAAATGATGGATCATATTACTTCTATGGTTTGTGACTATGACACAACCTGGAAAGAGTGTTTGGGATCAATACCATCAGAGCACCAGGAAGAAAGAGCATTGTCATATGAAAAAGAGGGTTAATTTCATTGTTGATCTGAACTAATTGAGAAAGAAATCTTAGAAGTTAAAAGGTCTACTAATCTGAATTCAAATTTAAAAGCATTATTGAAAATTTTGAATACAACCCCACATTGGCCATTGGATATTCCTCAGCTCAGAGTGCTACGCAAGTAGATCTGGTATTATAAAAGACTCTGCTTTTTTTCCTCTGAAGTTTATTCACTTGAAAAATATATGTCAAAGGGATTAACTGGGCAAAGATCAGGTGGGCCCTCTTTCTTTGCCACTTTTTGGTTATTTAATTTATTATTTCACAAGGTATGCAGGAAAGATTTACAATGTTGAGATAAACTTTTTAAAATTACACAAAAAACTTGGAGTTACCTTGACTTTTTTGTGCAATTAAAAAAATACACCCAGAATAATACTAATAACTAATGAACAAAACTGAAGGTGTTTTTGTTTCAGAGGTCTGTCTTAGGAAGTGCAAACAGGAGAGGCTGGTCGGCAGTTATAGTCCATGGATTCACGTTGTCACAGTTCATCTCAAGGGGATGGACTCCCTCTTTTTTAATGAAGATGACGATAACTTTTTGTTGTTGTTGTTTGGGGTGCTGAAAAGCTGACTTTCTCTATTCTGCGATATAAATATTTTAAAGTCTCAAGCACCATAATTTCTTAGAAAAATGTTATTAATATTTCATGAAGCAAAATATTACCTTCCCTTTGGTAATCTTTGAAATATTTCCCATTTAATTCTACCTACACTTAGAAAGCTTGCATGCTATACTTTTTCTTTTTATTTTGCTATAGCATTTTAATGAACTGTGTATCCTTGTTTGAGCCTTTACCTAAAACAGAATTAAAGAAAGTGCAGTCAATAGTATGGGACTATTAAAAAAATAACATCATATCTAACTTGAGCTTAACATGGCCAAGCATAATGGGTTATTTTCAGCTCAACAGTCCAATTAAAATTGCTATTAGGGCAGACGCCAAGGCTCACTCGGGAGAGTACGGCACTGGGAGTGCAGCGGCACTCCTGCCACGCATTCGGATCCTATATAGGGATGGCCGGTGCGTTCACTGGCTGAGTGCGGTGCGGATGACACCAAGCCAAGGGTTGCGATCCCCTTACCGGTCACCAAAAAAAAAAAAAAAAAATTGCTATTAAATGAATGTATTCTGTCTGGGAGTTTAATTTTCAACTCTCCAGTCTCTGTCTTAAAATAACATGTGATTGTACCATTTCATTTCATCCAAATTAGGTTGATTTACAAACTCTATTTACATATCTCTATTTAATTCAGCTTTTTGGATTCAAGACAATTTTTAATCCCCCAAATGGTTTAGCACAGATGTTATAATCTCCTGAAGAGCATCCATGTCTTTCAACTAATAAATGTATACTATTAATTAGCTTTATAGGTTATAATCCTCACAGATACATTTAAAATAATTTTAAGTGGTAATCAAACAATCTAATGTTAGAATTTTCCTCTGTTTTCCCCCCATTGTTCAATATACCACAAATTGTTCCTGAGAGCAATAATGGATTTTTTACAAGTCTTTCATAGAACTGGGTTCTAGGCCTTTCAACCTGATCAGAGAAACCGAACTCACTGTGACCAAAGCTGTGAAATGAACGGCACTGGCAATTTTAGCAATTACACATTTAATACAATAGCTCAACACAACCAAAGTGAATAGGTATTTGTGAGTGTTGCCATTGGACATTTCAACTTTCTAGGCATATCTCACTCTTCATCACATTGCTGGGTTGTACAATCTGCCATACCAAAGAACAGAAACACAACTTTGATCTAATTCTCTCTTATTAACTTTGCAGTTATTGCTAATTCTTTTTCCTGCAAAAACTTTCAACTTGTATAATATGATTTATTTATAAAAAAACTTATTTTTACTTTCTCAGTCATAAAGGCAACATTTAAAAAAATGTAAAATGTGGTTTTTAAGAGCAGATTTCTTTCTGTAACTCTACAGACCCAAAGATTTCCAGGTTCTTACATTCTGAGCTATGTTTACAATGATTTGGATTCAAACAGCTTCTTCCCTTCTGACCACACTAGTCATCTTTTTCTAATACAGATAGGTAGTGTCTGCAATCTCTTATATAAAGAATTATTTGCTTATAATTTTTACAGCTTTATTGAAGTATATTTGAATTATAATACACAGCATATATTTAAAGTGTTTACTATGATATATTTTCACATACACATGTGCATGTGTGAATCTAGCACCATTGCAATGAAAATGAGCATACGTATCACCACCCACAACTTTTCTGTACACTGTCATAATCTTGCTCTCTTGCCCTTTTGTGTCTCTCTACCATCCACAGGTGATCACTGATCTGATTCCAGTCACTATAGATTAGTTTATATTTCTAGAATTTTATGTGAAAGGAATCACATAGTATCTTTTCTTTCTTATCCAGCTTCTTTCGTTCAGTATAAATGTTTTAATATTCATTCATGTTGTGTATATTCACAGTTTTTTCCCTTTATTGCTGAGCATTATCTCATTGTATGTATATTACATAATCCTGTGGGTGGACATTTGAGTTATTTCTAGTTTGGGACTATTTTAAATAAAGCTCCTTTGAACATCTGTGGAAAAGGATTTGCATGAACATATGCGTTCATTTTTTCTAAGAGTGGAATGGCTGTGTCATGTGGTGTATTTTCAAGAATGTTTTTATTTTGTTTTTGTTTTTGTTTTTAATTCAAGATATTTTAACATTTACTTGTACACATTTGTGGGTATAGTGTATTGTTTCAAAACATGCATATGCTGCACAGTGATTCGCTTAGGGTAGATGGCATAGTTTTGTACCTATTAGTCCACCCCTTCTCCTCCTCCTCCCACTGCCCCCCAAACTATGCCACAGGTATCCATTATTCCACTCTCTACCTCAATGACAACTACTTTTTAAAAAAATTCCACATATGACTGATATTGTGCAATATTTGTCTTTTTGTGCCTGACTTACTTCACTTAACATCATGGTTTCTAGTTCTATTCATATAGCTGCAGATGATATCATTTTTTTAAATAGCTGAATAGTATTTCATTGTGTATATATATGTACCACTGTTTTTCAAATCCATTCACCTGTTGATGTACATTTAGGTTTTTTCGATCTCTTTGTTACTGTGAATAGCACTGTGCTGAACATGGGAGTCCAGGTGTCTTTCTGATATAATTATTTCACTTCCTTTGGGTATATAACCAGTAGTGGGATAGCTGGATCATAGGGTAGATCTATTTTCAGTTCTCTGAGCAACCTCCATACTGCTTTCCACAATGGCTGCACCAATTTAAATTCCCATCAACAGTGTAGGAGAGTTACTTTTTCTCCATATCCTCACCAGCCTTTTTTTTTATGTGTTTTTTTTTTCATTTAAACATAAATCGATTATAAGTATTTGTCAATCTAGAGTTGGATATCAATACTTGTGTACAATAGGTGATGATCAAACCAGGATAATTAGTATATTTATCATTACAAAGTGTAATCATTCTTTGTGACCCTTAACCAATTTCTCACTAACTCTCCTCCACCTCCCCCTTTCACACCTCAGTAACCACAGTTCTGTTCTCTCCTTCTGAAAGTTCAGTGTATTGCTATAATTGTCCTTCCTTCCTTCCTTCCTTCCTTCCTTCCTTCCTTCCTTCCTTCCTTCCTTCCTTCCTTCCTTCCTTCCTTCCTTCCTTCCTTCCTTCCTTCCTTCCTTCCTTCCTTCCTTCCTTCCTTCCTTCCTTCCTTCCTTCCTCTTTCTTTCCCTCTCTCTCTGTCTCTTATTTTTTATCTCCCACTTATGAGTGAGGACATGTGGTATTTCTCTTTCTGTGTCGGGCTTTTTTCACTCAACATAATTTTCTCCAAGCTCACCAATGTTGCTGCAAATGGCAGAATTTCATTCTTTTTTTATGGCAGAGTAGTATTCCATCGTGTGTGTGTGTGTGTGTGTGTGTGTGTGTGTGTGTGTGTGTACATCACATTTTCCTTATCCAGTGGTCCATCAATTGACATTTAGGTTGATTCCATAATTTTGCTAATGTAAATAGAGCTGCAATAAACATGGGAGTGCAGGTATCTCTTTGACATGATGATTTCCATTCCTTTGGGAACATACCAAGTAGTGGGATTGCCGGATGGTATGATAGTTCTATCTGCAGTTGTTTAAGAAAACTCCATTCTGTTTTCCATAATGGCTGCAGTAACTTATAGTCCCACCAAAAGCATAGAAGAGTTCCTGTTTCTTCACATCCTTGCCATCATTTATTATTCTCTGTCTTTTTGATAATAGCCAGTCTAACTAGGGTGAGATATCTCACCCTAGTATGTGGTTTTGATTTACATTTCTCTGATGTTTAGTGATGTTGAGCATTTTTTCATGTTCCTCTTGGCCATTTTTATGTCTTCCTTCTTTCTTTTTTGATTTCCATTTGCATGAAATATCTTTTTCCATCCTTGCAGTCAGTGTGTGTCTTTATTAGCTAAGTGAGTTTCTTGTAGATACCATATTGTTGGTTCCTGTTTTATAATCTGTTCAGCCACTTTGTGTCTTTTAGTTTGGGCATTTAATCTGTTTACATTTATGGTTATTACTGATATGCAGGGACTCATTACTGCCATTTTGCTATTTTTTTCTGGTTGTTTTATAGCTCCTGTTTTTTTTCCCCCCAGTCTTATGTCTTTCTTTGTGGTTGAGTGGATTTCTCTAGCTTTACATTTTGATTTCTCACTATTTATTTTTAGTATGTCTTCTCTAAGTTTTTGTGTTATGGTTACCATGAGGCTTAAAAAAACATGTTATAGTTGTAGCAAATTATTGCAAGACAAGTAACAACTTAAATTTGATATGTAAGGAAAAATTAGAAAATGAAGCTAATCCTATTCTTTGGCATCATTCCTCCCCACTTTTTGACAATTTGTTGTTTCAAGTTACATTGTTTAATATTGCCTATCTCTTACATGATTGTTGTACATGTTGGTGTCTAGTTAGGTTTGTCTTTTGGTCTTCATACTAAGAATGAAGCAGTTTATTCACCACCCTATGACAGTGGAGTCTTCTGAGGTTGTCTGTGAACTTACTTTACTAATGAGCTATGTACCTGCAAATGTTTTCTTGATGTTCCTCACCATCATTTTCTTTCGGATTGAAGAACTCCCTTTAGCATTTCTTCTAAGTCAGGTCTAGTGTTGATAAATTCCCTTAGCTTTTGTTTGTCTGGGAAAGACTTGATTTCTCCTTCATATTTGAAGGTTAGTTTTGCTGCATACAGAATTCTTAGCTGACATTCTTTTTCTTCAGCACTCAATATATCATCCAATTGTCTTCTGGCCTGGAGAGTTTCTACAGAAAAATCTGCTGAGAGATGTACTGGGGCTCCATTGAATGTTATGGGTTTCTTTTCTCTTGCTGTTTTCAGTATTCTTTCTTTGTCTTTGGTTTTTGATAATTTGAGTATGATGTGTTTTGGGGTATTTCTCCTGGATTGAATTTGATTGGCAGCCTCTGAGCTTCCTGTACCTGGATGTTGCTGTCTTTTTCCATACTTGAGAAATTTTCAGCCATTATTTTCTTGAATATGCTTTCTACATCTTTTCCTTTTCCTCTCGAATTATGCACAGGTTATTTCACTGGAGGAAGTCCCATATTTGCTTTATTTCTGTTTAATATTTTCTCATTGTTTTTCTCTTTTTGCAACTCTGATTGGGTAATTTTATGCGTTTTATCTTTGAGCTCACTAATTCTTTCTTTTGTTTGATTAAATCTGTTGGAGCTTTTCTATAGAGTTTTTCTAGAATTTATATTTGGTTCTTAAAAATTGATTCTATTCCTTTGTCAAGTTTCTCATTCTACTCATGAATTTCTTCCCACATATCATTTAATTTTCTATCTGTATTTTATTGTGACTTTCTTAATATCCTTAAAAGGGTTATTCTGAATTTTTGGTCAGACATTTCATAGATTTGCTGATTCTCTGCATCCATTGCTTGTTCTTTGTTTCCTTTGGTGACAACATATTTCTCTATTTTTTTTTTTTTTTCAGTCTTCATGTCTTTACATTGTTGCCTGGACACTAGAGGAGATGCTACCTCTTTTAGGTTTTACCAGTACTCTTTGGTTGTTTTAGACCTTTATTGGTTAATCTCTAGTCTGTGCTTTTGTTTTTGGTGTTTTTTTCCCCATTCTGTGGTCAATTAATAGCATCACCACTTAGACTCTGCACTGAAATTAGTGTGCTGTCCTGTAGTTAGTTCCTGAGTTTGGGGAACATTCTGTGGGGACCAGAACTTGAGTTCTGTGCTTGAGCTAAATTGCTGCTTTGCTGCTGTTTCTCTGGGGAAGGCTTTGTGTGAATCATTAATTACTTCTGGGTCTAGGATGTGTGGGAATTTCTGTGTGAGTCTTTCCTGCAGATTGAGCACCTTACAGTTCTATCACCCTGACAAATTTCCACTGAGACCAATTGCCCTCACTATGCCCAATGGTCCCACAGTGAGCCAGCCTTGCACCTGCTCTTCCCATGGGATAGGCCATGAATGAGTTCCTCAGGATAACTCACCAGCCTCTGGGCAGTTCTTTTCTCCAGGATGCTGTGGCTAGTTGCTCCTATGCAGGCCCAGGAGAATTCTGCCGTGGTCTTTATGGCCTATAGACTGGTATGGTGCCCTCCAAATCCCTCCTTTCCCTTCAGACTCCAAGCAGGTTTATGTGAAAAATACTGTTGTGGCTTTTTTTTTTTGGCTTCAATCCATGTGTACTAGCTAACCTCTACCTCTGTACCAGACTGGCTCAGAAGCATCCAGGGCTGAGAATGATAGGTGTTGTCCCCAAGCCCTCTTGCCATGGCCTCTCACATGTTCACAAGCTCCACTTGTCTCCTCTCCTCTTCCTCCAGCTCTAGCATCTTAGGTTGGCTGTCCTTGCTTTTTAATAGTTGTAAACTGGTTCCTTGTGGGAAGGAGGAATGCTGGGGACTGTCTATTCCACCACCTTGATGATGTCACTCTAGAATATTTAAATTTGTAAGAATCTGCCAACTTTTTCACAGACCTGTACAATTTTACATTACTATCAGTAGAGTATTCAGATGCTACATGTCCTTACTAATACATTATATGGTCAGTCTTTTCAGTGATATCTAGTTGTGATTTTAATTTGTACTTATCTAATGACTAATGATCTTAAGCATTTTTCATGTGCATTTTTGCTATCCACATATATTCTTTGGTGAAATGTCTGGGAGCAATTGAAGGGTTCACCTAATTTGTTTGTATCTCTGGGAATCATTGTCCTTCACTGCCTGATGTCTAATGTTGTGAGAGTTGTTCTTTCATATATTTTGTTTGGCTTTACAATTGTATCAGGTGGGAGAGTAAATCTAGTTTATGTTACTCCATCTTGGCCAGAAGTGGATCTTCTTATCCACACAACTAAATTTCTATCCTTCTTCCAACGAATGCAGTCATTTAGACCTAAGTAAGATTTCAGTACTTTGTCTTTTTTCCTTATATGCTTCTGTCTTGCTATCAAAGGGCCCCAAGGAACATATCCTTCTACATGTGGTATTCTATTTTTACCATGCTGACTCAATCTCCCACACTTGAAGTACAAATAAATAAATTCATTTGAGATTTCTATACTTTTTCTGAACAATTAGTAAGATACTCTGCTCTGTCAATAGAGACATGGAATTTAACCTCTAATATTGCTGGGGATATTGTTACATTCTTTTTTTTTCTACTCTCTCTGTGGTCAAATTTCCCAAGATTCCAGCTTTTGATCTGTATACAGAACTATCATTAGCATTTGTTTCAAGTCATTGATTGTCTTCTCTAATTACTACAGTAAAACAGTTTGGTGTTTTCAATAGTTGAATATACTCCATATGGCCCTAGCAAATGATTGGGAACTAATAATGACCACCCATGGCTAATCTCCTTACGGCCCACCCCAACTTAAGGAGACAATACATGTCCAGTGAGTCCCAGACACTTGCACTGGGGTCACCAGATGTGCTGTAAAGTGTTTCCCTTATCACTGTAAATCTTTGTAAATCATTGTTTCACACACAGGACTATGCATAAAGGGATCTGTGTGATTCTAATGAAATTAACTCATAACTACAGTCTCAAACCATGGAAGCTATCATCACAAGTAGCAGGAAGAGAGTAAAAGAGAAATAAAACAAAATATACTAGAAGATTCCAAATTGTAAATGGTTTAAGGGTTTTAAGTTTTATTTTCCATGATCCTGATCACCTATGTATTAAGTATGTTCTAGACTGTAAACATTATTTCTCTGTCTTGGGTCTGGCTCCTGGGTAGTTAACTCATAATTTTCCTTTTATTTGGCCAACAGGAATTTTCATTTTTTCATTCATCCTTCTGTGGAGTCATAGTTTTATCAGTCTTTTTAAGTTAACTTGTTACACATAGTTTATAAATAAGTTATACAGGTTCGCTTTAAAATAATAAACTTCCCAAATTAATATTTTCTTTAAATGAACCATATATATTTTTCTGCAATCTATCAACAACTTGTGTTTTAACAAAGATACACTGAGTAAGTTTTATTTTATGAAGTCCTGTGGAGGATACTAACATTAATATGGGCCTAACTTATAGCTTAGTAGGACCACAGTCCTTAGTTTTAGAAGAGCCAAAGCCCTGGAGTTTAAGGTATAGCCTAACTTTTTAGAATTGTACACAGAAGTGCTAAGCTTGGGAAAAACAGAAAACTTTCCTAGGACTAAAATCTCTGTTGTAGATAAAAAAAATTGTAACACAGCAAAAATGCTTGCTCTAAGGGCAGTTGTCCATGGTGCAGCTAAACCTAATGATGGGAAAGCATGTGAGCTAAAGGCTTCAAGGTTGGTGGTTGGGGAATGTTCCTCATCTCACCTTCAGCTGTTTCTTTAAGTTTCTTGGGGAACTAAGGGTTGTCATGACAATTATCTCATTGTTCTTTTTGTAACCACCTGCATTCCTTTTCTGTAACTTTCTTGCCTGGACAATAAAAACTAAGAGAAACCCTGATTTAGCATTATTCCTAGGAAACATTCTTTTTTGAAGGAATTGCTCCTGGGATTAAATCCTTTTGGGCCTCTCACTGCTCTGGAGAAATGGGCTTTTAATAATCCTTTGCATCTCTGTCACTCTGGGAGAGGTGACAAAGTCCCTTCAAGATAGTCATGGTCAAATGTCTATAAGAGAGTGGTCTTCTTATCACCTGCATCTGATTTATTTTCTCTATTCTAGAATTTTTATTTCCCAGAAGGAGCTGGCTGATGTTGGTGAGTCACACAAAAGGTTACAAAAGGCCAAAATCTATCAGGTTCTATGGTTTAAAAATATCAGAGAGGGCTAAAATACATGACTAACTAATTTTTGTTTTGTTTTTATCTTGTTTTGTTATTTTTTCCTCATAATGGCTAAATATTCAGGAGAATACCACTTTAATTTCTGGGTTTTTTGCACTCTGATATTTTAGTCTCATTGCTTTTTAAACAAATTAGGTCTAGCTTAGATTAGCAAGTCAATGCTTGACCTGAAAAGACCTATCTGCATGGTGAGGTCAAATCTCACTGACCAGGCCAAGGAAATATTTAAACAATATATCAATATCATGAAATGTCTTCACCTAAGTGTAGAAGAAATGAAATAACTACATTGTGAATTATTTATTAATGTGAAACCATAATAAGGTAAATGAAAATTACCTTATTATGGATAGGTTTGGCTGATCTGGTCACAAAGTATTTTATGGAAAACTCTGTAAGTGCTGATACTCTGGTAGCTAAACACCTTTAGAAGCTTTCTCAAAGGATGGTCATTGAGCAGAAGCAACAGCATTACTTGGAACTTATGAACTGAGAACTTGTTACCTGGGAACTTGTGAGAGATGCAAGCCTTGCTCCTGTTCCCCTCACCGTCCACCGGAATCCCAGACCTACCATATCAGAAACTGTGGGACTGGGGCCCAGCCCCACTAACATGACCTCCTGGTGATTCTGACCACGCCAAATATTTAGAACCTCTCCTATAAATAATCTTACGCTGTCACTTAAAAAGCCTGAGGCTGCTATAAAATGAAGTACATGTCTGGGGACATGTCTGTTATTTATTTACTTTTTTTCAAGTACTAGTCTCATGAGCCTGTTCAGCTGATACCATATACAAAGCTCTTTGTATCAAACCAATTTAAGGATGTGATTGAAACAGATCTTTATAAACATGAGATTGCAGGATATCAACTTTAGGGTAAGCACACAAGAATACAGCAAAATATGCTTTTTATCATATGATCAAAATTCTTTTTTCTGAAATTTAAAAAAAAGTTGAACTAAACATTCAAAAGAACAGGCTAGTAAGTATATATTTTTTTCCTTAAATTCAATTTCTTTTCTTTATCTTCTTATCAGCCTGTTCTGTATATATTTAAACATTGATTTAAAAATAACTGTAATTGTGAAACTGTTGAATTTAAAATAATACCATGCTAGATATGCTGTTAATGGTGAGAATACATAAAAGAAAGTTGTCCAGTGATGGTAACATACATAAATTATTCTATAAAATTTTTATTTTATCATAATAGCTTACATCAAAGTCATTTTAAGAAGGTATTGATGTTCTTTACCTTTTCTTTACCTGTCAGACATATTTTATTCCTTTCATTGTTTAGAGAACAAGAATCTCAGAGCATCTACCTTAATATACTATAATAAAATGGTAAAGTCTGTATAGTTGATTCCAATATTTAGCAGTTTTCAATACACTGAGAAGTGATAGCTATGGAAATTGGAACTAAGTTAAATGTGGTATATATACACAATGGAATACTACTCAGCCATATTAAAAGAATGAAATTCTGCTATTTGCAGCAACATGGATGAACTTGGAGAAAACTATGTTAAGTGAAATAAACCTGGCACAGAAAGAGGAATAACACATATCCTCACTTATAAGTAGGAGCAAATAAATAGATAGATATAGATAGATAGATAGATAGATAGCCAGACAGATAGCCAGACAGATAGATAGACAGATAGATAGATAGATAGATAGATAGATAGATAGATAGATAGATAGATAGATAGATAGATAGATAGATAGATAGATAGGTAGATAAAGAACAACTACAATAATATGTTGAACTTTCAAAACGGGAGAATAGAACTGTGGTTACCAGAAGTGGGAAAGGGGGAGAGGGATGGGGTTAGCAAGAAATTATTTAAGGATCATAAAGTATGATTACGTTTTGTAAAGATGAGTATACAAATTATCCTGATTTGATCGTCACATATTGAACACCAGTATTGATATTCAACTCTGTACCCCACAAACATGTATAATCAATTATGTTTCAATTAAAAAATATCTAAAACAGTAAAAAATGTAAATTGGAACTCTGAACTAATCCACCAGAAGGTCCCTCTTGATACATGGCACAAGCACGAATCCACAAAGACAAAAGAGTTAAATAACTTAACTCTTTTTTGAGTTAACTTCAAGACTTAATAAATGTGAATTACTCATGGCAACTGCGTAGTTGTTTCCAAAGCATCATCTAATATCCCAGTTTTTTATTTTGATGTGTTTCTGTAACCTGTCTGTCTAGATAACACAAAATAGTCTAAGAAAATTGCTATGCTTTCCCACAAAATAGCATTTTCAATAGCAGTATAACTCTAGTTTTCCCTCCTTATCCCATTCCTCCATCCACTTTGGAAACTATTAATGTCAAAGCTTACATCACAGGAATTTGGTTCCATTCCATATTCTTCAGGGAGCATAATCTTTAAAACAGGACCCAGATATAGACACTGTTCATGCATTTAATGAAGTGGCAGAGATGGTACAGTGAAAATACAAGGGCAAGGAGATGACGACGTTTTGAATCAGATAAACCTGTATTCCTCCTTTGAACTGCACTTGCTCTATTATTTGGACTAGTAAATTAACCTCTTAGTTTCAGTTTCTTCATCTGTAATACTTCAGTAGTTACTGTGATATATCATGCTTATGTTGGTTTTTTTGCTTCCTGTAATGCTCAGTAACTCCTGTGGTGATTTTATGTGGTTGTCAATAAAAGCAGTTGACTTGCAAGGTAATGATCAGTACATCTTCATTAGTCATAGTTTCCCTTGAGACAATGATTTTCATTTCTGATTCTCTTATTTTGCTGCTGCTCTAGTTCTTCAGTTTTAATAAGTTTTTGCTGTGTCCTTTAATGATGTTCTCATAGAATAAAAGCTAATTTTTAACATCCCTTCAGTATTAAATATTTAATGATGTTTGAATGCTAACTTCTTAAGGATGTTTTAAATCATTCTGTAAATACACTGGTATGAATCATAAAGGTTTAGACCTCTGCTAGATATTGAGAAAAACAAGGAATTAAATCTACTGCAAGCTAAGCAAAGTTGCTTAAGAGATTTTATATCATAAGGAGGGCGAAGAATGTATTTTCATGTACTTCCCTGGAGTAAGAGAGTTTTCCTACTAATTACTAGTTAATGATCACAAAGTGCATGGAAAATATGTAAGTGCTGTATATAGTCCTTATAATGATGGAATTTTTATGACTCGTTCAAATTACATGATCATTTAACAACATTTGAAAACTCTTTATGCTAATTGCTTTTCTTAGTCATTTACTTTGCAGGGTGACTGCTCCCATTCTAAAAGAAAAATATTCACATTCTCTGAGCACTCATACCATCTCTAGTTTATGCCTTCTGTTTTTTATATTTGACTTTAGCCCAAATATTACCTTAACTACTAAGATACAGCTATTCCTTCAAGTGTGATGTATAAATAATGTCAGTGGAATGAATTCTTCCTTTAGTATCTTGACTTCAAAATAAAGATTGTCTAAATTTTGTTGAATTCTTAAGTCTCTAAAACCTCATAGATGCATTTTTTAATATTTAATCTTATATACTCTTGATTCTGGGCCACTGCCACATTTCCTGCTTCTTCTCCCTATAAGTTCAATTCTTCTGTGCATGGCTTGGCAGCACACTTTGTGTGCAGCTCTCTAAATACTGCTATAGCAACATAAAATAACTTATGCTTATATGAACTTTCATGAATTGGAAAAATAAGTGCTTGGCATAACATCAAGTACTTGTCTATATTTGTTAGTTCTCCTCTCTGGTATAATATGAAAATTATGGATGGGTTGTCTGTTTTGTTTTTTTATATATATAGAGGTCCAAATTAGCTGCTATGATTCATGCTGACCTTCTAACATCACTTTGTAGTCATAGCCCATTGGTGCTTAATTCTGTGTCTGAACTGAGCAGCAATCAATTTATCACTGAGCAGGGAAAATAGAAATGGAGGAAAATGAAGTTTGTGTTAACAGGGTGTGTATAGTTGACTGTTATCTAGATATGTCCCTTTTTAGAAACTAAACTATAAATATATTGTATTGAACAAAACAGGGATTTATAAATAGTATTAATTTATGTCTAGTTATCAAATATTATTCATGGGATGGGTTGAAAGTATCTGTTAACATTATACATGTTCTATGATCTCAAAATTATTGCTTCATTATTATCATGCCAATTTATTAAAGGCTAAATATTATGTTTAAGCTTATTTTAAAAGGGATTGAACATTAGAATTTATTTTACAGAAATTTATTTTTGTAATCCTATACATTCCTATAATGTAGTACTAATGTTTTTGGCTGCTCTATGAAAAATCACATAGCAAAACAAATATGGATTTACCTAAGCAAAAACATATAACTAGATATATATGTTTTAAGAAAATATTAAAGTAGCACTCAGCATAATTCAAGTATTTGGACTCAGTTATGGTGAACTTTTGTTCGAAACTGGAACTCAATACCCCATGAACTAAGGTAGCCATAGATCTAAAACATGCCTGAGTTACTAAGACCAGCACTCTTAGAGGAAGATGATCTTTCAGTTATGTATTACTTTTCGGATATACAGATGTCTAAATGGATATCTTTTAGAGCTGACTAAAGCAGTCAAATGCTATGAATTTTCTATCCTTAGAATTTTAGTGGATTATTTTAGGGAGTCTTGATATGTATAAGAAGGTTAGAGAAGGTGAAAGATTCAGAATGGTATGATTACGATCTGGCCTCTTTCCTCACTACATATGTTACGTAATTTAATCTTCACAACAAAACTATTATGACGATAGTATTATTATACTTACTATTATACTTAATAGGTTAACTGATTTAAAGGAGTGTTAAGTTCATAACATAGAAGAGAGTTGGACTATTTACCCAAGTCTGTCTGACAATGGATTCTGACAGTGATAGATACACTTTAACCACAGAACAATATTTCTCAAATTATGACACCTGGCTACAGGCTGTAGCTTGCTAGAGCTGGCTCCTATCTGCTTAGGAGAGACACTTAAGTGCATGTCTTCCTAGCAATCTGTCCAGTGACGTCATGTGTAGAGCTTGAAATTGGCCCTGGTGAGATATTCACAATATGAGAACGGGCAAACGTGGCAAATTGGGGCTTTTATTTTTCAGGAGAGCCAGTTAGTCTGCATACCACTGGCAATGAATATCTTGTTAGTAAGCCATGAAATGGCCACAAAAGTAAATTACTTTTTTATTATTCTTTTGAACATATCAACAAAATTTTATTTATAGCTACAACTCTAAGTTCTTTACTAAATCTAAAGCAAATTATTTGATAAACTTTACTAATTAGGTGTTCATAACTTTAAAGTAATGCATTTGTATATAAGTTTACTGAAGATAAACAAATATTTTTCTATAATTTCTAGTTGCCATACAATAATTAGCAAGTTTGTGAAGCACTTGTATGTATGTTTAGAATTCCTGAAATTTTAAATGTTTGTTATAAGTGCACTGTAAGCAAAATCTTGAGATACTCATTAAAAGTATTTTTTTTAATTTTAATTTTTTTGCTTTTTAAATGATAAGTTTCCATTGGTTAAAGGCAAACATTGAAATTTTAGTTTGTTTATGTTTTGGGCTAATTATTTAATGAATAATAACTCATAAACACATCAACAATGCTTTGGATCTGTACATTTGTATACAACTTTGATGTACAAATGTTAGATTTTTTAAAGTGTTCTTAGTTTATTGATGTATAATTGACAAATAAAAATTGCACATTAAAGTGTACAGCTTGATGTTTTGATGGACATATATACTGTAAAACGATCAGTTGAGGAAATGTTAGCCAAAGAGTATGAAGTTTCAGTTGTGCAAGTGAACTATTTTTAGATTTTAATGCATATGTAAACTGAAGTTCAAATATGAATCTCAAATGTTCCTATTTTTAAGGTCACTGCAAACTGGATTACCCAATCCTAAATATACTGTGTAAAACACCATCACTGATTTTTTGCTCTATTAGATAGTGAGAAAGGAGGTGTCTGTGTTCTGAAAGGTCTTTTTTGCCTTACCTCTGAGAAAAAGAGTTAAGATAGCTTCAGGCACATGTTTGAGAGGATCATCTGATGGTTCAGTGTTTAAAGACCATAATGTCATAAAAAGGACTATTTCTACAATTAGGAGGATAAAGAAAGTTCAAGAGAGTTGCTCAATTTTAATTATGTGTAATATGAAAAATAACTGCCTAATTATGATTTTTTATAATAAATTTATATTTACAAACTTCAATAATGGTTAAATATCTGTTCTGTCATCCCTAAGGAAGGAAGGGAGGAAGCTGATTATTTTAAAATATAGCTTAAAGATTATTTTAAAATATAGTTTAAAGAGGGTGTTACTCTAATTTAGAAAAAAAAGTAAAGCAAAATATTAAGTGATGATTATACACAAAGTACACAATTGTAGCACATTTTTAATAAAAAATATTTTTAATGTTTTTCTTTGAATACATTGCTTTTATTGCATGTAATTATCTTCTTCATGGCAACATTTTAAGATGAAATCATTTTCATAAAGCAATCTAACACTCATGTGGTAGGCAGAATAATGTCCTCCCAAAGATGCCCACATTCAAATCCTCAACACCTGTGTAGATGTTAGGTTGCCATGACAAAGGGGAATTTAGGTAGCAGATGGAATTAAGGTTAAGTAGGTACTCTTAAAATAAAGAGATTATTCTAGATCATCCTGGTGGTTCCAATGTAGTCACAAAGATCCTTTGATGTGGCAGAGGAAGGCAGAGGAATCAGTGTCAGAGTGATATAATGTGAAGAAGACTCAGTCACCGGCCATTCTGGTTTTGAAGATGGAGAATGGGGGCCATGAGCCAAAGAACATGAGCAGCCTCTAAAGCTGGAAAAGGCAAGGAAGTGAATTTTTTTCGGAACCATTAGAAGGGAATGCAGCCTTGCTAACAATTTGGCTTTTGCCCAGTTGGACCCACTTCATACTTCTAACCTCCAGAACTGTAAGATAATAAATTAGTATTGTTTTAAGCCACCAAGTTTGTGGATATTTGTTATAGCAACAATAGGAAATTAATACAGGTAGAATGCTAGCATGAGGAAACATTCTTAACATTTTATAACTTCTTCATTTGAACATGTAGCTTCTTTTTTTCCTTTTTTTTAAATTTGAAGGTATAGCTTCTCCAAAGACAAACACACACAAGGATTCAATTACTACAACCAGAATACAGGAGTGGTATGATATGCATAGGTTGAATTGATGCCTAGATACTTGGAACATGGGTCTTCAGGTTCTCCCTGACTGGGTGATGACCAGTCATTCTGACTGAGGGGCAGAGTTTCTCACATTAGCAGATAGCAGA
The DNA here is from genome assembly GCF_027409185.1 of Cynocephalus volans. Taxonomy (NCBI): domain Eukaryota; kingdom Metazoa; phylum Chordata; class Mammalia; order Dermoptera; family Cynocephalidae; genus Cynocephalus; species Cynocephalus volans. The sequence continues at coordinate 60,389,156 of NC_084472.1, forward strand.
GGTCCAGCCTGAATGATACATGGACTCATTTCTGTAATGGCAGATTACAGAAATGGTGTCTATGTCAAAAAAATTAGAACATACATGTATATGTTAACCATTGTCCAAACATATTTAACTAACTTTGGAAGGATATTGTGTTTTGGGATTGAGAGAAATTAATAAAATATTGATTATCAATATGTGCTTAGTTTCTTGAATTTAATGATAGAAAGGAACTACTATGGATTGAATAATTATTAGCTTGTTTGCTTGCTGGTTTTGTCAAAAGACTCATGAATGAAATAGAGCAAATAATAAACGTTTTCTCTGAAATTCTGTGGTTCTGATGGACTTGGTGAATTTGTATTTTAAAGCTTTGGTAAATCCTAAATGACCAAGTAATTAAAACCATTTTGAAAATATACAAAACTGGTTGAATTTTTTCAATCCATTCCAACTATTTTTTTTTTTAATTTAATGCAAAAAAAAAAAGTCAATAATAAATTATCTGGCACTTACCCAGTATCTTTGTGTGGTGGGCAGGATGGCCTGAACTTTGCATATGTAATTTAGATTACTAACCTTAGATGTGGAGATTTACCTGGATTATCTGGGTCTTCACAAAGGTCCTAAAAAGCAGAGAATTTTCTCTGGCTGGAGTCAGAGAGATGTGGCAGAAGCAGAAATCAGAGGGATTTGAAGCATAAAAGGGTCTCATCTCCCACTCCTGAAAGGGGCCACACAGAAAGTGTTAGAAGGCATGGGGGAAGTCTGTAGGAGCAGATGGGCCCCAGGCTGATAGCCAGCAGGAATCACGAGTCTCTGTGATTCTACCTCCACAGTCACAAGGAACTAAACCTAGTCAACAGCCTTAATGAGCTTGAAGGAGATTTCTTCCCAGAGCCTCCAACAGGGAACCCATAAGCCTGATGATTTCAGGCTTATGAGACTGTAAACAGAGGACCCACTCTAGCTCGGCAGTTCCAACCTACAGAGTCTGTGAGGAAGTAAATATGCATGTTTGAAAGCCCCCAAGTTTGTGAGAATAGCAGTGGAAAGAAATGAATAACCTTGATTTATACCAGGTTATTACCATGGAGTCACCAGGGTTCCACAAAGCACAGGTAGTGTGATCAGATGCTCTGGCTCAGAGCCAGGCTAGGAGTTGCAGAAAAAAGCAGAGGATTATTAGTGTACTTATTTTCCTCTCTCAACTGGATGCGTTGCTTCCCAATTTTTGGTAGCATTATAACAACTACAAAGCTAAAAGTAAAGTTGACTCACAACATATTTCTTTGGATTTTTGATTCATCTATCACACTACTGTGCCACCTGGCTCGTCCTGAACCTGGGCTGTGAAGTGCAACTTCGGTATTCACAATTTCCCATTGCCATGAAATGTGTTAGAGGAGATGTTGCAAAATTATAATTTTTTTGAATGTTGCCAGTTTCTAACAACTTGCTTTCCAACTCAGATCTCACTACTGAATTGCTCCCTTAGCAGGATTTCTCTTGAGATTTTAAGTGATTTGTTTTTCATTTGAATAAATACTTGAAGAAATCTTTAGGCAATTAGATTATAATGTTTCTTTTCAGATATCTGTGAAAGACTGTTATTCATTTGAAAATGTTAGAGTTTTTTTTTTTTTTTTCTTTTTAAAAAAAAGATGTGTTATATCTGAAACAAGGAGAGGAGTATCACTGGTATGCTAAATTCTGTTAAAAACACTCCTTGGCTTGCTTCTTTTTTTGCCTTTAATAATCTCCTCTAAATCTTCTATATCTCTTTACATATATCTCTCACTGATGCTTCTCTCCTGCCATGTTTCAGTTAAGTGTGCTCATTTAAATGAAACAGTCACCTGTCCTTGTCGTAAATGGTACCCTGTCTTAAGAATTTAAAGACCTACAAATAGCATATCAGAAAGGTTAACGGCAAATGAAATGGTGCATTTCAGTGTTACAGTGGACTTCATTAAAATTTAGTGTTCATTATTGGTCTTTTCTAAGATCACGAGTTCCACTGAATCATTTGAGTCTGCCCTTGTAGCTGCGTTAATAATTCAAAAAAACTTTGTGTCAAACATCTCTTGTCAGCATCTTTCAGCATCATGCTAACGGCCCAACACCACCTGAATATCAAAGAAGGGGACCTCTAATAAAGGCCTGGTTTATCTGTCTAGGTGAATCTTGTCTCCTTTCAACACAGCTTCCTGAGTGGATGCAGTCTCCATTACAGTTCAAGAAGCCTGTGCTCTGAACATGTTTCCTTAGGAAAAGGGCTTAAGTTACTTACATGATGCAGTCAGTGTTTTCATCATATTCTATAAGTAATACATGCTAATTATGGAAAGTTTGACATATAGAAAATTGAGAATGGAAAATAAAAACTATTATCTCCTTACCCAGAGATAACTTCTATCATCACTATATCAGTCTCCAGTAGTTATACATATCTAAGTTCTTATTGTGTGTATAGGTTTTCAGTCTCTTTCCTTTTTCTTAACAGTAGATCACAGTCATTTTCTCTTTTCATTAATAAGTCTTACAAATTAAAATTTGTGATGACTGTCATATGGATGTAGCACAATTTATTTACTCATTTCTCAATTACTGAATTCATCATTATAAAGATGCGCTATTATAAATAATATTAAGATATATAATTTTTTCATGTAAATTTTTCTCCTGTCTTTGATAGAATCCCTGACATGAAATCATTAGGCCAAAGTTTATAATCCTTTGGAAAGTGCTTGATACATATGACCAATTCCTTCCCAAACTCTAGGAGATGGTGCTACATGGTTTCCTCCCACCATTTAATATTATCCTTCATTTCTGCCAACTTGATAGGCAAAAATTAATGTTTTATTATTTTAATTTGCATAGCTTTGATTTCTAGTAGTCGTATGTTTTTAATCTATGATTTATTATTTTTGAAACTGTTGATAATATCTCTCATGCTTACCTGACACATTTATTAAAATGATTAAGTTAATCTGCTCTATTTTAGGCACTAGTATGTGTTATCCTTTGCTTAATGTCTCTTTTTCTCTTGAAACTATATGGCTGTATACTTCAAAGCAAGGACTATGGCAGTTTAGGCTCATCTAGGGTAGCTCTAAATTTTATGGGTTCTCTGAGGAAAAAAAAAATGTTTACCAATACTCACCCATGACTCTTAACAATGACAGAGAGAAGTGTTAGTGACTAACTGTCTTATCAAGAATAAACCAGAATGTAGAGAAAGAGTGGTCTGAACCCTTTGCAGTTAAATTTTTACAAAAATGTATCATTATATGAACACATTTATGATTTTTCAAGATTCTTGGATGGGGTTCATGCAAATGAGGGGGCTCTGATGTTTAAGCTTTATTAGTTTTATGATAAATCCACCTCTTCTCTCACTGTCAAAGGCTTACTGCAAAGCACAATGCCTGGCATATTTGAGAATCATAGAAAACAGGGGAGAACCTAATGGGTTAACACACTCAGAGATATGAAGTTGTAATATTTAGGATGAGAACTGAAAGATGAACAGTAAAGACAGGGGAAGCTTATTTCCATAAGAAGAAACAATGCTAACAAAAGGAACCAGTCAGGAATAAACTTGGTAACAAGAATGGCTAAAATAAAAAAGAAAGGTAATAACTTGTATTGGTAAGACTGTGGAGAAATTAAAATCCTCACACATTATTGGTGAGGATGTAAAATGGTGCAGCCACTTAGGAAAATAGTTGGGCAGTTTCTTAAACTGTTAAACATAGAGCTATGATATGATCCAGCATTTCCACTCCTAGGTGCACATCCAAGAGAAACAAAAACATATGTATCTACTTTTTTTGCAAATACAAATAGTAGCACTACGCTTAATGGTTAAAAAAATGGGAAAAATTTCCATCAATTGATTAATGGATAAGGAAAATATGGTGTATACGTATATGGGAATATTATTTGACAATAAAATGAATGAAATACTGATGTGCGTTATAACCTGGATTAGCCTCAAAAACATTACGCTAAGTGAAAGAAGCCAGTCACAAAAAAATACATCACCTGATTTCATTTATATGAAATGTTCACAAAAAAGTAAATAAATTGAAAAAGAAAGTAAATTAGCTGTTTCCTGGGGTTGTATGTGGAAATGGGAAGTGACTGCAAATGGACATAGAATTGTTTTCACAGGGGTGAGAAACGGTTCTAAAATTAGATTGCGGCAGTAGCTTACAACTCTGTAAACTTACTAAAAGTCATCGCGTTGTACATTTAAACTAGTGAATTTTATGGCATTCAAATCATACCACGGTAACTGTGCAAAAAGTAAAATAACAAGTAAGAATCCAGCTCTGGGCTGGATATCCAAATGTGGGGTTGTCAGCGTGTAAGGGTGTATTAGTCAGGATCTGTGAAGGTTAATTCTATGTGTCGGCTTGATTAGATTAAGGAATGCCCAGAAACCTGGTAAAGTTATCACTTTACGTGTGTCCATGAGGGTGTTTCCAGCAGAGATTAGTGTAAGAACCTGAGTGGACTGGGTGAGAAAGACCCGCCCTCAGTGTGGGCAGGACACATCCATTCTGCCAGGGAGCCCAGAGAGAACAAAAGATAGAGAAAAAAGGCAAAGCCCTCTCTATCTGCTGGAGCTGAGTCACACTCTTCTCTCCTGTCTGTGGACATCAGAGTTCGAGACTCTTCAGCTTTTGGGTTCTAGGACTTAACCAAGGACACCATCAGCTTCCCTGGTTTTAAGGCCTTTGGACTTGGATTGAGCTATGCTATCAGCATTCAATTTGCAGGTGGCCTATCATAGGGCTTTTCTTCACAATTGCATGAGCTTATTCTCCTAATAAATCCCCTCATATACTTTTAACTTATCCTATTGATTCTGTTTCTCTGGAGAACACTGACTAATACAGGATCTAATTGGGGATACGGAAATACCCTTTGAAATTCAGAGAGAATCTAATAGGTTACAAAGGCAACAGAAGAGCTTGGAGAAACAGTTCTCTCCTAGTGGTACTGATGTAAATGAAGGTGAATGACCAAAATTAATTGAGGGCTGGAGCAAACTTAGCTGTAAGTGTGATATGACCAGGACTATAACACTACCCCTTCTCAACTTCTCATTCTTCTCTTAGGCAGACCAGCAAGTTGGTGGGGGAAGGAGTCATCTACCTGAGAAAGGAGTCTGAGGCCAACAGTTTGCAGGGGCCAACAGTTTCCAGGCCTGTATTGGTCAGCAGAGTACAGAAGAGTACTTTTGGAACTGTGACATAACAGGTGAATAGCCTGCCTAAATGGTATTTAAAAAGCAAGATGCTCAAAATACTCAAAATTTCAAAGTCAGGTGGAAAAGGTAGGCTTAGAAAAGTAAACTCTTATAAAGAAAACGTGTAGTTTCACAGAAGCCAGGAAGGGAGTGATAGTTGTGCCCGATGAAGCTGAGAGGACAAGTTAGATGGGAGGAGCAGAGTGATAAATGGATTGGCCCACATGCAGAGGAGCAGTAACATTACTAAGAGCAATTTCATTGGAATGCTAGGAAACTGACAAATACGGGGGGTGGGGAAGACCAAATTATAGAGAACAATGGCAGTTTATGGGTCAACTGCCCCTTCAGATGCCCAGACATTTGGTTAAACCCTATTCTGGATGTGTCTGTAAGTGTATTTCTGGATGAGATTAACATTTGAGATGGGAGACTGATGAAAGTAAATCGCCCTGCCCAATGTGGGTGGGACTCATCTAATCACTGGAGACCTGAACATAACAAGAGGCAAGGTCGGGGAGAATTCTCTCTCTTGGCCTGACAGTCTTCTCTCTGGGATAGGTCTTCTCTTGCCTTCAGACTTGGACTCAGACTGGAACTTACACCATTCACTCTCCTGTTTCCGAGGCCTTCGAGTTTGGGCTGAAACTACATCATCTGCTCTACTGGGTCTTCAGCTTGCCCGCTGCAGATCTTGGGACTTCTCAGCCTCTGTAATCATGTGACCCAACTACTTATAACATGTCTATAACCGTATCATCTATTACTATCTTTCTACCTCTGTCTGTCCTATTGGTTCTTTTTTTCTGAAGAATCTTGACTAGGATACTCTCTGATCTTTAAAACTGAGTAAGTTTGCATATTGGGATATTGTTAGACTTTGATGAGGAAGAGAACTGTTGTAGTAGTAAAAAGTACATATGAGGTCAAAGGAATTTTTATTTACTGTTGACATAATAATAATGGCTGATGTGTTAAGGGTTTTGGATGTGCTATATACTGTACTATCTTTCCATGCATCAACACACTTGACACTCACAAAACACTATGAGTTACATACTGCTATCATTATTTTATAGCTGAGAAAACTGAGGCATGGAGAGTTTATCATTTGTCCACAGGTATATAGCAATTAGTCTTTAAGATAAGAAAAGACACTTTCTCTGTGGAAACGAAGTGGAGAAAAAGACTGGGTCCAGGGGCAGCTATCACTCAAGGAGAAATTTTTATGTTCATTTACACAATTGCTATTTTTTTTTAAGTGGAACACTATTTTAACTTTTTAACCCTAATTTCCTTACTGGTCCTCATTCGAACCTTCTGTTCAAACCTAGAACATTCTATCTTCTGTAACTCTGTTAACGGAATTCCTTATCTCATCTGCTCTAATTCTAGTCACTTTCTAAGGCTTAATCTCAATCTCATCTTCTCCAAGAAACCTTAGACCCCCAGGCTCAGGGAGACCCCTCTCTTCTCTGAGCTCTTCCCCACTCTATGTCACAATGCCAGAACTACTCTAGTATTGATTCTATTGCTTTTCTTTTGTTATCTTTATGTCATTTTGAGCTCTTTTTACCATTGAAGATATTAATAACTATTCCTCTGAAGAACAGGCAAACAATATTTTTTGTTTTATTGATTACAAATAATGGCAAATCTAATATAAAAAAGAATATAGCTTAATTGGATATTTTTAAGTGATCTGTATCTACTAAATTTGTTTTATAGTTACAGTTCAGAATAAAATTGGCACATGTAGATAACACATAACAGTATAATTGGAGGGATAACGGAACGTATTTGGAGTAGCATGGCTCTTATATTTAAATTTACACCTGCATCTACAACTAAAATAGCACAAAAGATTTACTTCCAGAATGTGATTATAAAGACTGTATAATTATGGTGATCGCCATACACCCTGTTAAACTGCTAATGCCCTGTCCAAAATGTACTAATTAATATTTATTTTTTCTGCCCATTGACTTGATAAATCAAAATATTTAAATTTTATTTATTTATCCCCTGACTTCTTTAGAAAAAATACTTGAGCTCATTTATTACAAAGAGCTAAAAAATTTTAAAAATTAGGACAAAGAAAAACACGAATTACAATAAACTGCCTAAAATAATTATTTCTTATTTTAAGAGACCACATTTAAAATTTGATGCCGAATTTCTTCTGATTCTAGGAAGTAAGAAAAACATGATGATTTATGCACTACTTTTTTTAAGAAAAAGAAAGCATATTGTAATTAATAAGCACTAAAATAAGGAGTGTTGAGGGATATAATATGCATGATCTTAAGCAGATACACAGCAAATGTAGAAAATATAATGGGAACTTTTAAAAAAAGAAAGTAACTGATTTTGAGGAAGTTTTCAGACAATTAACCTTTTATAAATAATTTATATTAGAAATTATTTTTCCTTATCAAATTTGGAAAAAAGATCACAAATTTTTTATTTTTCATTATTTTCTTAAATACAAAAAGTCAGCTCTTTAGAAAGGCATAGTTTTATTTAGAGAAACTTAATTTTCTCTAAGTATCAGTGTGGGAAATGCATATTGATTTTGCGATTGATCTTATTCTTTCTTCATTAAATACGCCCAAGTCTCGAAAAGGGGTTATAATAAGAATGAGAAGAGAAAATATAGTAAGTAGCAGTGTAACTTATAATGCTTCACCCCAGATCATAGTATTCTTATGTCTGAATTTAGAGCGCAATTCTCATAGGTTTCTTCTCAACACTGAGGCTTCTAGAATATTGTAGATGATGCTGCAAAGTGCTTGGGAGAAAAAAAAATTAAGACTAAATTTCTCTGCTGAAGTACCAACTCCTATCTGGTGCTTGCCTCTTCTCTGAGGAAAACAGCCGACAGAAACTGCTGCGTAAAAAATATGAGCTGTGCTTAGCACCTTCAGTCATCTGGACAGAAATTCTGAGTAGCATATTAATCACCCAGGTGATTAAAAATCATGATGCTTTCATCCACTAAGAGATCTTGTGTTCTTGAAAAAGAAAATAGAGTGCCTTTTGATGATGGTCATGGCTGATGATGCAATGAAGCATTTACAGCTCTGTTTCTGAGCCTCGGAAAGCCTGATGAAGCACCTCCCTGGGTTCTTGGTGTGCACTCCGCAGTTTCCCCATCAGCAGAACTCCATTTGCAGCAACACCTGCCTCCTCCACCCTCACCACTGCTATCAGAAGACACTCTCTTTACCGCACTAGAAGATATGTGGAGATACCATGAGAAGAGAAAATCCAATGAATCAAGACTATAACTATTTGAAGTCTATTTACCAAGCTCCAGCAGGGGAAGTGCTGTTCACCAGCCAAGAAAGGAGCCCCTGCCACCAGGATGGATGCCTGGGTTTCAAACTCACCACCACTGCCTAGTTGCTGGTGCTCCTGAGCAAGGTATTGTATTTCTCTGTGACTTTATTTCTTCATCTTTAAAAAAGAGATTAAAAAAAAAAAACTATCTCCCAGGGATTTTATGAGGTTTAAATGGGCTAACAAATATAAAAGCTTAGACTGGTGTCTGGCAAAGTATAAGTTTTCAATTAATTACTGCATCTATACCATGGTTAGGAAACATAAACTTGGAAAGCCATTCCTGACTTCTGGGAATACATATAAATTCAAAGGACGAGACTGTACTTCCTGAAGTGATTTGTGCCATGTAAGTATCTAGGGAGTAGCAATGCTTTAGTTTACCAAGGTTCTGTCTTACTCAGGTGTGATTCATTTGCTGACACCATAGTCTGGCCTTTTCCAGGTGATAGCATATCTCCTATTTTCCCATGGTATCTTAAAGACATCTAAGGATAATAGAATTTTCTCATGGCCTAAGATTTTTGCAGCTAATAGGTGGCATTTTGTAGTACAAGTATAGGGGACAAAATAACACAGACAGTTGTTAGAAAGACATATGGTGATACTTCAAAAAGTTCATGAAAAAGTAGAATTAAAAAATGAAACAAATCTTTTCATGAACTTTTTGAAGTACCCTCATATACAACATAGCTTCATTTAATTTACTAAATCATCAAGTGCCTTCCTGCTATAGATCAGTTTGTTTGCTTTCATAATTTACACTTATTAGTGTGAAGAATGTCATGAAAAGAATAATTTATGATGATAAAAGGCAGAGTCATTAATATGCATACATTGTGTAAAGTAAATATTTGCAGCATTTTTGCTATCTCAATCAAGCTTAAGGGAACAAACCATAATAGTTGTTTAATCATTCTCCTCCATGACTCTGATTGTTGCCAAATACTACATTGCAACAAAAATATCCAGGTATTCAAGTATTCACTATAGAGTTTGGGAAAATATTGAATTGAACTGTTGTTAAATAGTTAAAGGACTGAATTTTAAATTTTTATCTATCTCATTTCTTATTATGAGAGATATGATAAATGAAAGAAGTTGCAGCTCCATTGCTTTCAAAGATTTTTATAAGAGAGAATGCAAAAGCCTTTGTGACTTGAAATGTTTGGCTCAGCAATTTAAAGTCTTTTGTGTTGGGTTGTAGGTTATTGTGCCAGCTCTGAAAGGGGAAAAGTAAAGTTTTCTTTTGTTTGGTAGCTATTCTACTTTTTGATGCCAGATTAAAACAAATTTAAAACCGCCGCATGAGAGATTAAAATTAGGTGTAGGGAAGAATTTCCCTAGAATTTAGGAAGGGGTGAATGGGAGACATCCTTCTCCTTATTTTAACATTGTTGACTGCTCCATTGCCCTTCGTTGTCACATTTTATTCTCTTCAAGCCCTCGCATGAGATTCTCCCTGTGGCGGGTGCTGTGACATGCCAGCAAGATGCCCCTGCAGCAACTGAGAATTGATTCCTTCATCTGCTGGGAGTGCTGCAGGAAGTGACCGTTGTTGTCACCTGCTTTGGGTCGCCTCATTTAAAGGAAACTGCCTGACCCAGATTACACCTTCTTCCAGGGTCTGTCCACATCCAATGATTGATCACCAAGAGGGAATGAAGGCCGGGCCCTTCACCACCATCTAGGAGAACTTTAAGAGCGGCCCGGCCTCAGAGCTCCCCACAGCTCAGCTGAGTCCCTCATTGTGAGAGCGTCCCAGCTCACCTTCTCCCTCTGTCCAGTCCTGCTTCATACTCTCCCTTGTGCATGATGGTATTGACCCTGGGTGCACAGCCTCATAAATACCCTGAATACTCACCTCTACTGAGTCCGCTTCCCAAGAAATCCTGCCTGAGTTCTCAGCCCATGAGCTGTAGCGCATACACCAACCTTTAGTGCTACTGGCTTTTAATTATTTTAAGTAAACATATTTCTGAAGAAATACATTTAGAAAAGTAATCAAATTTTGGCTGTGCATCTCAGTGACTTTTCACCAAGTTCACACTTCACTATAAACAGAACCCAGAAGACAATATTCCTGGGTCCCCAGGAACCCTTTCCAGGACCCTACTCCTTTCAAAAGAAGTGACTACTGAGACTTCTTACATGATAGATAATTCTGTCTTTTTCTGAAATTGATATAAGTAGAATCATACAATTTGCACACTATTTGCTCTGTGGCTTCTTTTATTACACAGTAGGCTGGTGAGATCCATCCACGTTGTTACATGCAGTTTAGCTTTTTCAATGCAATACACTATTCAATTGTGTGAATATGTCATACATTATTCAACTGTTTATAGACATTTGTGTTTTTTTTTGTTTGTTTGTTTTTTCCAATCTTGGCTACTATGAATAATGCTGCAAAGAATATAATTGCAAACATCTTTTGGTGAACATAAGTATGCACTTCTTTTAGATATCCTTGTATCCTAAGAGAGTTGCTAGATCATAAGGAGTGCGTATTTTCAGCTTTATAGATGAGAACCAGTTTCCAAAGTGGTTAGGCAAATTTACATTTCCACTAGCTGTATATAAGAGACCTGGTTGTTTCCATATGCTTGCAAACAGTTGGTATACAGTATTCAGCTTTCTTTTCTAGTTAACCTTTTTGGTGAATGTGCAGTAGTGCTGCGTTATAATTTTAATTAGCATTGTAGCAACAGCCATGAAATTGAACAACTTTTAATACATTAATTGACTATCGGATATCTTTTGTGAAATGCCTATACAAAATTTCTACTTATTATTATTTAATTATGTTGTCTGTCTTTTTCTCACTGATTTTTTAGAATTATATATATTTTTCAGTTAAGTCTTTGTTGAATATGTTTGCAAAATATCTCCTCCCAACCTATGGTTTACATTTTTACTCAGTGGTGACTTTTGATGAGCAGAGTTTATAACTTTATTTATTTATTTATTTTTATTATACATACATGTGGTGTACAACATTAATTTTCAATAATTGTGTGGAATGTGTGTTGGTTAGATCCTTATCGTTAGCTTATTCATCATTACAATGCACAATCATTCTTTGTGTCCATTGACCAATTCCTCATTAGCCCCCTCCCTTTCCCCTTCCCTCTCCTTTTCCACCTATAGTTTTCTAAAAGTTCAATGTATTACTGTGATTGTTGTTTCTTTCTTTCTCTCTGTCTCTCTTTATTGTTCATTTGTTTATTTATGGATTCAGCTCCCAGTTATGAGTGAGAACATTTGGTATTTCTCTTTCTCTACCTGGGTTGTTTCACTAAGGATAAGTTTCTCCAGGCTCATCCATGTTGTTGCAAATGGTAGAACTTCCTTCTTTTTTTATAGCTGAGTAGTATTCCATTGTGTATATATACCACAATTTCATTATCCAGTCATCCATCAGTGGACATTTAGGTTGGTTCCATTGCTTAGCTATTGTAAATAGAGCTGCAATAAACATGGGAGTGCAGGTATATCCCTTCGATCTGATGTTTTCCGATCCTCTGGATATATCCCCAGGGGTGGGATTGCTGGCTCATATGGAAGGTGTTTCTTTAGTTGTTTAAAGAACCTCCATAATGGGTGTAGTAATTTCCAGTCCCACAAACAGTGCAGGAGGGTTCGTCTCTCTCCACATCCTCAGCAGCATTTGTTATTCTCTGTCTTTTTTATAATAGCCAGTCTGATTGGAGGTGAGGTGATATCTCAGAGTGGTTCTGATTTGCATTTCCCTGATGATTAGTAATGTGGAGCATTTGTTCATATGCCTATTGGCCATTTGTATGTCTTCCTTTGAGAATACTCAGCTCCTTTGCCCGTTTTTTTGTTTGTTTGTTTTGTTTTTGACCGGTAAGAGGATTGTAACCCTTGGCATGGTGTTGTCCGCACCACGCTCAGCCAGTGAGCACACCGGCCATCCCTATATAGGATCTGAACCTGCGGCCTCAGCACTACCAGCGCTGCACCCTCCCGAGTGAACCACTGGGCCGGCCCCTTTGCTCATTTTTTAATTGGATTTTTTGACTTTTTGCTGTAAAGTTGTCTGAGACCTTTGTATATTCTGGATATTAATCAGAATATTTTGCAAATATTTTCTCCCATTCGGTAGGATGTCTTTTCACTCTATCGATTGTTTCTTTTGCTGTGCAGAACATTTTTAGTTTGATATAATACCATTTATTTATTTTTTCTTTTGTTGCCTGCGATTTTGGGGTGTTATTCATAAAGTCATTGCCCAGTCCTAAATCCTGGAGCATTCCTCCGTTCATTTTCTTCTAGGAGTTTTAAACTTTCATAATGTAACCCAATTATATTTTTCTCATTATGATAAGTCCTTTTTGTGCCCCACTTAAATTTTGCTATCTAAAGGACATAAAGATATTCTCCTGTATTTTCCTCTAAAACTTCATTATTATTATTTACATTTAACATAAAAATAAATAGTCAATGTGGATTTATTTTTTTGTGTGTGCAAAGTTGAGTCAATGTTTATTTTTTTAAATAATGTTATAAATTAGGTGCCTGTATAAGAGTGGGTCTGCTTCCAGACTCTTTACTCTGTTTTATTGGTATATGTGATCCACAACCACACCATCATAATTACTGTAGCTTTACAATCAGCTTTGATATATTGTAGTGTAAGCCACCCAGTTGTGTTATTCTTCAAAATCTCTTGAATGTCATTGGGCCTTTGTATTTTGATGTTTCTTTTAGATTCAGCTTGTCAGTTTCCACAAAAAAAGAAACACTGATGGAATTTTGATAGGGATGAATTAAATCCTTAGATCAATTTAGAGAGAACTAATTTTTTTTTTTTTTTTTTTTTTTTGTCTTATTTCATGACCGGTACTCAGTCAGTGAGTGCACCGGCCATTTCTATATAGGATCCGAACCCGCGGTGGGAGCGCCGCTGCGCTCCCAGCGCCGCACTCTCCCGAGTGCGCCATGGGCTCGGCCCAGAGAGAACTAATTTTCTTATGATGATTTTCCAATCTGTAAATGAAGGGATATCTTCCTTTAACTTAGAATTTTAAAAATTTCTTTTAAATACAATTGCAGCATTTTTAGATTTAGTCTTTGGTATAGAAAGTTTTTAGATGCTATTCCAAATAGCATCACTTATAAATTTTTATTTTCTGCTCAGTTTCTTGTATACAATTGATATTTTTCTATTGACATTGTATCTAACTTCTTGTAAGATTCACTTATTAATTCTAAGGTTTTGCCTGTAGACATTGTTTTTTCCCCTCAGCTTTACTGAGTTGAAGGTGGCAAATAAAGTGTATATGTTTTTACAGTGTACAGTGTGATGTTTTGCTATATGTATGCATTGTGAAATAATTACCTCAATCAAACTAATTAAATTACCTATCACCTAACATAGCTATCTTTTTTTTCCTTGTGATGAGAACATTTAGTATAGACATTGCTTTAAATTCACATATATCTTATTTTTTATTTGCGAATGTACTACTTTCTGCTATCATTTATCTCTGAGGGTGAAACCCTTTGGGTCAAATAATGTAGTATTGTGGCTTCCACTGATAATTATATAATTGCTGTTGGCATTTTACATGTTTATATTATGAATGTTCCTAAAGTCTAGAGTGGATTCTGATTGGAAAAATATACATGTAGAGAAATGATGATCAGACACATGAATTATTCCTCAATCTGTTTTCCTGTCTCCTTGGGAGTAGTTCAAAAGAAACAAGAGTATTCAAGAAGAGAACTGGAAATTACTGACTTAAACAGTTAAAATTTGCAGAGGTAGTAAAAGATATGATATGAAGGGACTTTGAAAATCTTGGGAAAAATGTAATTAAAAGATAAAAATAAAAAATATAAACTTTATTTCTCAGCATTACTCCTCTAGTTCAAGACACTTTTGTAAGTGATGATACCAGCTATTTAGTCCATCACTAAAGAACTGAGAGTCTTGGGAATAGAAAGATGTTGATGCATTCTTCTTATATTATTAGCTGAAGAAAAATGGGTGCCCTTTAAAATTTTTATTAGGAAACAAACGAAAAGATCAGAAGGAGCCAAAATCCAGATGGTAAGGTGAATGCCTAATGATTTCCCATTGAAACTCTCACAAAATTGCCCTTTTTTGATGAGAGCAAGGAGCAGAAGCATTGTTGTGGTTAGGAAAGACTCTCTGATGAAGCTTTTCTGGGTGTTTTTCTGCTAAAGCCTTGACTAACTTTCTAAAAATACTCTCGTAATAAACAGATGTCATCGTTCTTATGCCTTCCAGAAAGTCAGCAAGCAAAATGCCTTGACCATCTTAAAATACTGTTGCCATGACCTTTGCTCTTGAGTGGTCCACTTTTGCTTTGGCTAGACCACTTCCTTTTCTTGGTAGCCAGTGCTTTGATTCTGCTTTGCCTTTGGGATCGTACTGGTAAAGCCATGATTCACATCCTGTTACAATTCTTCACAGAAATGCTTCAGGATCTAGATTCCACTTCTTTAAAAGTTCCATTGAAAGCTCTGTTCTTGTCTACAGTTGATCTGGGTACAACAATTTTGGTACCCATGGAGTAGAAAGTTTGCTCAACTATATCTTCTCAGTCAGAATTGTGTAGGCTGAACCAAGTGAGATGTCTATGGTGTTGACTGTTGTTTCTGCTGTTAATTATCAGTCCTCTCCAATTAGGCCACAAACAAGATTCAATTTTTTTCTTGCAAATTGATGTGCATGAATTGCCTCTGCAGGCTTCATTTTCAACATTGTCTTCTCCCTTTTTAAAAAGAGTTATTCATTTGTAAACTGCTGATTTCTTTGGGAAATGTCCCCATAAACATTTTGGAAACATCAATGATTTCACCATTTTTCCACCCAAACTTCACCTAAATTTGATGTTTGTTCTTGCCTCAATTTTAGCAGAATTCATGTTGCTCTGATAGGAGCTCTATTCAAACTGATGTCTTATCCTTCTCATGTTGTAACAAGTTAGTACAAGTTTATTTTGATGCAAAAAAATTTTTGCAATCCATTCATAGTTTTTTTCATAATACACATTTTCCATGAAGTTTTTGAGGACTCTCATGTTTCAAATAAACACCTCAGGATGGTCAGTGAAAAATGCTAATGGTAACTGGGAGCTTACAGAGCATTAGCACCAGCTGAATTCAGTTGTTGCTTCTATTGCCCTATCTCTTCCAGACATTGTGACTGAAACTGAATCCATTTCATGGAATGAAGGCTCTTAGTCTGCTGTCTTTGGCATTGCTAGTGTCTTCTTTGCTATCAAACTGTCACCGGAGAACCAAGACCAATTATCATTCATTTGGCAAAGCCTCCAATATATGTTTCACCAAGTTCCTAGGGCACTTAGACTCCCTTGCCATCTGCCACTAGCGGGTAGATCAAAATTTAGCATGAGTGCTTCTGCCCTCTAAAACCCAAAGCTTTCACTATTATATAGGTGCTGCCTTATTGATTAGTAAGTCAGAAGCCTCAGTCTGTAGTCTCAATAGCCCTGTCTGTAATGTTATCACAGCTCCACCAGCACAGGTGGCCTAAAAACCCTGACATAATTCAGAGGAATGCTTCCCACGTAAAGTTTTCCTGAGAATCTGTGAGCAGATTTGCAACATTCAATCCCTTTACTAGTCAAGGAGAAACTGCTGTCACTTTGTTATCTCCCACTCCCATCAAAATGAAAGTAGAGGCAATGACAGAGAAGATGGGATGAGACGGGCCCAACACAGATCGTCAATCAAATGGAAAGGGCTTATTCAAGAGTGCAGCTATTCTGGCCCTAGTGACATCTCTTTCATGCAAGATCTTTATCTTACATGAAAAAGTAGCAGCTGTCCTTTCTGGGGTAAACTTCATGACCCATTCTGAGTATATGAGATTTTATAAAAAATACAAATTTGATTATCTTCTCGCTTCCAATGTTTCAGATGAAATGTTAACTCCCTTTTATTGTTGCTCCTTTGTCGATGATGTATCTTTTTATCTGGATGCTTTTGCTTGTCTTTGTCTTTCAGCAGTCTGATTGTGATGATCCTAGGAGCAGTTTCCATTGTAATTATTGACCTTGGGGTACATAGGACCTTTTGGATATGTGTGTTGATGCCATTCATATGTTGAAAAAATCCTTGGCCACTCCCCACTCTAATATTCTTTCTGCCCATAATATTTCTCCTTTCTGAGATTCCAGTTACATGTATGTTAGATATTTTCACTGACTCCTCCATGACTTTGAGACTTTTTGTTATTTTTCTTTTTTGCTTCAGTTTGTACATTTTGATTGGCCCGTCTTCTCGTATGATTACACTGATGCCAACCCTATCCATTGGTTTCTTTATTTGTTATATTTTTAAATTTATTTCTTGATTTTATATTCTTTATAGAATTGAATTCTCTGATAACAATCCTAATCTATTCATCTATTGATTTAATATTCCATCTATTTTATTAAACATATCAAACAAGATATTTTTTGTCCTTTACAGGATGTTATTGTGTAATTTCCTATTCTATCTGTTTTTGTTGTGTGTTTTTTTTTCTTTGTTTCTTGGACATTATTGAAGCAAGAAACTTTCTCTTGTTTCTTGGCCCTGTTTATTGGTGTGACTACTAAGGTTCATTAAGTGCCAGACCTTGGGGTGAAATAATTTAGAATCTCCAGATGATATTTTCTTCCTTTAGAGAAAGTTTATTCTTTTGTTTGACTTTTGCCAAAAAGATATTGTTATTTGATTACTTTAATGCAACCAGGGACTGAGGTCTGTAAATTTTGTTAAGTCTTAGTCCTTTTTCTCCCCTTGCTACAGACATTTTTATAGGACATTCAACTCAGAGTTTGTGAGTTTATGAGGAACCTACTCTTAGAGATACCTTTGTTCTAACACCTGCCTCATTGTCACAGGTGACTACTTTAAACTCTACTTTTCATAGACGTTTTGCTTAGCATTTTAGCTTTCTGCCATGCCTGGTTTTAGAATTCGACAAATATCTTGCAAAGAAAGTTGATTTTATCCTTGAGATACCTCAAATTCCAACTTTTGGTCTCTCTAAACTTTCAAGACTACAAAAAGTTTACTGGTTTTCCTATCCCTCACTTGCAGTTATCTGTTGTGGCAAAACTCAATTCTTCATCTATTGCCCTGCGTCAAGATTGAACATTATTCAACATTTGCCCCAAGGAAAAAGTTACTTCAGAATCTCAATACCTTACTCTTCTTTGTTTCAACAGCCCTGATTTAAGTAGATTTTAGATTTGTTCATACTATTTTTAGTTTTTTTTTTTTACTTGTGAAAACGTTGGTCTTCCACCACCCACTCCTTCATACCCAGCCAGCTGTTGATCTGTGTATGTGTTACAATTAGGCTGGATACTGGTATGACAACTTCTACCAGACTTGATGCTGAGCATAGTGTGCACTTTGATGTGGGATGAAGTGGATGTATCTTACTGTTTATGAGAGTCAAAAAAGTGAAGTAAAACATGAAGCTCTTCGTGAAACACCAAGAAAAATTGCAACCGCATGTTCCAGTTACCATATGAAGACACTGACATTGACTCAGAAGCAAAGAGCATGGGGTCAGAGCATCAGACAGCTCTGAAGATGAGCAAGTGCAGGGTATCAAATGGCTGCATTTTTCAGTGCCTTTGAGTGGTTGTTATCTTGTAGTCAAGATTGCATTGCAGTTGTTGCTGACTCACTAGTTTTGGTTTAAGCCTTTTAATCTATACATTGCCAGAAAAATTTTTATATCTCAAACTATGTGCTGAAACAAAAACGAGTTGCCTCTATTTTCTTCTTTTGAAATTATATCAACATTTTAGAATTTAGAGCTAGAAGAGAAAATAAGGGTCATAAACTCTATATCCCTTTTATTAATATAGTGAAATGCAGCACAAAGAATATTAATTTACTAAATATCATATATTATATAGTGATAGAATCAATGCTGCAACCAAATTTTTTGGCTGACTCCCTTTCCAATATCTTTGCTTTCTGCACCTAAGATTCCCTCCAAATAGTAACATGTTATATGCATCATCTCTTTTTTTAGTCTATATGTATCAATTACTTCCCTTTTGGTTTAAATCCAAGCCCTGATTGTTCAAAGTACTTGGTCTGCCTCCTTCCTGTTGTTTCCTATTCACTCACTTTATTTTTCTTTTTTAATTGTTTTGAAAAATATCCAATTGAAAGCAGAGAATTTAATTATTAAGGTACATGGTGGTGTGATGAAAGAATATTTCCAGAAGAAAATTTTGTGAACTTTTGCAGACTTTCTGAGTAAGCATGGAAGGAGAATGCCTTATGGAAAAAATAATTGCAACTAGGTGTGTTTATAAACCCTGTTCTGAAATGCAGCATCAAGTCGTGCATTGGTGGTACTTAAATTGCTTCTCCTTAGTCCATTTTCTATCTACAAGCCCTAAAACATAGGCACATACACATTTACAACAAAATATCTGTTGAGATTTTTCATTAGCTAAAATGTATTAATGATGCCACTATTTAATGAGAAAATAAAATAAATCAAAGTATAAGCTTCCACCAAAGCAATAGAACACTAAATTTGCCAAAATTCCTTTTTCTGAGCTTACAAATTGCTATAATATCGTATTCCAAATACACATGACAAAACTGTCTTATGGGCTAAGATGAAGTACTTTCATTATATAAATGATACTTTACTACGTTAGGCTGTACTTTATTGGGTCATGTTATTTATAATGAGACTCTCATTAGATGAAAAAAGAAAGCAGAAGTTAGATAAACAAAGTGAAATTACCTGAATCATCAGCCAGACAATTAGAATGAAGTTAAGGTAGGCTTAAAATTAGTAAAACTGAAAAATAATCGTCATTTTACTGAAGCTTGAACTCTACTCAATGCTATAGTCCTGTGATTTTCCACACTAAACTGCTTACTATGAACTGAATGACTTCTAAAATACTGAGAAGGGAAAGCAGGAATGAAAAAAATTTTGTCAAGTTTCATGGATAGATACAGATTATATAACACGGTATTAATGACACTTGTAAATTTCAAGTCATTTCTTTCCTTGGTATTAAAATAGTAGATAATTTATCATAATTACCTCTATAAAAAAAACCAAAAAACAGATGGAGTGCCATAATGTAAAAGTTGGGATTACTATAATGAGATTTTTTCTGTTTAGGTCCTTTGTTTTTTTTTCATAATTCTGAAAATACCTCATCATCTACTACTTTAGGTACATAACATCCTTGCAGCTCTGTTGAATCTTCATGATTTCTATTTTAGATTGCAATCTGTTTTGGGTTATTTTTGTTAATGTTTGCTTTTGCTTAATTGCTGAACCACATGTGTATAAAGCCAAGTGTAATAATATTCAACACAGTATCTCCCTAAGAAGCATACCAGATTGTGCTGAAATGATATATCGTAGATTTTCTTATTAAAAAAATGGGATCTTTACATTTGTAGTAATCATAAAAGTTATGTAAAATCTATTTTCAAGAGTTTTCACAAGAAAATTTCTTACTTAAATTATGTAGTGGTTTTGAATCTCAGTAAGTAAGTTGATAGTATCTCAAGGACTTTATTGTTATATAAATGTTACGCTTAGCCACTTAGATTCTGACCTAGATTCTGGTAGGCTGAAACAGTCTTGCAAAGTGGAGTGAGGCAAAATTATACAAACAAACACACATACACACACACACACGCATGAACACACACATGCACACACACCTGGTCTAATAGATAGAGTATGTAGTTTGCATTCAGACAAAGTGTTAATTATCATTTTAACCACTTCCACTTTCATAAACTCAAATTTTGGCTGTTTTCTCCTTCTATATTTGGTATTATACTCTTAGTAGTCATTGAAGTCTGGATAATTGAGCACTTGTGCTATCTAAAACTAAAGTGATTATATATTTTTAACAGAATACCAAACATATTAATAACCTAACCTAAAGTCTCATAAGAGAATACCTTGATATCAATCTAAGCACATGGTAATTAATTTTCTATAAACTAGATTAACCAAGCAAGTCAGGGATGCAGCTAACAGCCTTAAATACCTGCTTCCAAATAACACTGACTACTTGTAGCAACTGTTTCAGGTATGTGTTATTATTTCTATTTTAGAGATAAAGATAGAGGCTCGAAAATATTAAAATATTTACTAAATTCACTCTTTCAAAAAGTGGTGAAACAGTTACTGACAAATAGTCTGTCTGAATCTGAAGCACAAATTGTTTCCATTACACTCTGCTAATCAATATTTGAACAGCATGATCCAAATCGTCATATGAAGATGATTCTAGGCTATATAGCACTTGATATTCTCTAAACTGTGTTCACACACTGTATATACTCTTGCTTCCTGTGAGAAAGAGAAAGAACTAATATTTACTGAGGACCTACATATGTGTGACAAATAATTATATACAATGTCTAAACTGATAGATAGATTTTATACTAAAAGTGAATGTTGAATGTGGATATGCTTTATATTTATGATCCAAATGTTTTGGGGTTTTTTTTTGCATTTCTTAACACTTGTTTATTTGATTCCTGATGTTTACATAGTGAAGAGGATTTAGAAAGATTAAGGAAATATGCATGATCCTAAGCAACTACAGTTAGGTAGGAAAATATATTTATAACCAATAATTACCATAAAAAGTGGCTCCTCTTTCCTTTCTTATGTTTCAAATTTCCTTTTCTTTTTTTTCCCTATCAAGTGGTCCTCATAATTAAGGAAAGTTGTTTGACAGAATTTTGAGGAAATACATGATTTTCTACTCTCTCATACAATCTGAGCAGCCTATATAACAGGGGCATAGATCAAAATGCCCTTTTGAAACATGTATATTACTTGACGTATTGCTTTTCTCAATTAATTCTAGTATCAACTGAGTCCTTTTGATGTTGTTCAGTGTCTTTTTTTACTTAGAAGATATTCTGAGAACCAATTCTAGTTTTGTTTGTTTTTCTGTTTTGGTTTGTTATGTTAATAAAAGAAATATGTGTCTATTTGGCTGTGGCCCGTTTCACCAACCCCAGTGCTCATGTTATTTTTTTGTAACACAGAGGCTGACAGATAAGAAATTTTCCAAACTACTTATTGAATGAAGGACTAGAGTCAACTAAATTTGATTCTCAGATATCTTGTACTTAAGACTCTGATTCTATATTTTTTGGACTTTTACCAAAACATCTGAAATATGAAGACCAGACTCAAGAACAAGCATAAGCAACTGTAATTTCTCCAGCTGCTTTTAAATAAATTGGCTCTTTAAACCTTCTAAATTTATTATGGATACAAAACATTGAACAATCAGAGGGGCAACATGGAATGTTGTCATATGGTGTTTTATTTTCATCACTCCCATGTCTCCCTAGTTTCCAAGCTGGGAGTTGGTATTTGACTTGTAGTTTATTTGGTTGTGGATAGACTTAGCTGATCATTCCTTGGCATCTAACATAAAGCAGATAATTGTAAGAGAGGTTTATTTCAAACAAGTGGCAAGCTCTTTGGCTGTCCCACCTGGATGTCAAGATGGTGAAGGTAAGCAGAAAACAGAGGTAAAGATTTTTAAACAAGAGATTTTTAGGTTACCAAAACCTAAGAATGACAAGTGTTAAGTTGTCAATGTTCCAAAGAAAAGTTAATTTAAGAACTTTCCATAATGTAGAAAAATGAAAAAAGCAAAAACTGAAGACACCTTTTAAGGCTTTTTATGAGGCTAGCATATTTTCTAACAGTTCTCGCAAATGCAAATTTCAAAGATGCTCCTTAAACAATTCCCTTTAAACCTACCTCTATTATCCTTGATTAACTTTCATAGAAAATGAAAACAGAATGTGATTAAATCTTAAATTTCTTGTAAATTTAATTTTATTTAAAAGATGCACAAAATAGTGATTAATTGATTGCATGATGATCTAAGGCATTTTTTCCCTATCTTTCTTTATAAGACTTTAACTTGGAACAAAGGACGTTCTCAAAAATTTATCATAAAATATACCTTTGCTCCTCGAGGATATTTTCTGCTCCTTTTATTTGCCTAGTGGGGCTGATTGACATTTCCCATTATGTAATAGAGCTAATATCACAAAGGGACAAATAATTATGAAGTTCATTTCAAATCAGCAAATATTTATTTAGAATCTACTGTGTATGGGGAACTCAGTATAGAGTCACTCTTTAAGTTCTCTATGAACCTAAAGAAACTACATTTTCTTAAGTTTTTTTATTCTTCCTTACACAACATGAATGAGGATCAGGAGGCTATTTTTAAATTAAATAAATAATTTGGCACATTGTCCCAGAAGTCATGATTAAAGGTGGCTCTTCAGATATTTAAATGTTACATGGTAAGGATTTAGTGCAAACTTAAATTAATCCCTGATTTTAGTCAGGGCAATATTTTCCCAGAAAAGTCCTGCCTGATCATTACAAATATATATATTTTTCCCAAAAATATAAGAAAATGTTCAGCACCAATTAATACCTGGACAAATTACTCTAAAGTTGAAAAACAATACAGATTCTCAGAATTAATCTATACATTTGAGTTTCTGGTAAATTTAAATTTCATCCTTTATGCTTTTGTTTCCACTAAACTAAAAAATCATGTTTATAATAGATCAATCTATAGCTCAGGGAAGGAGCTTATGACCATAGCACCCGAAATACCACACACTAAAGAGAAGTGATTTACCATACCCATGAATGCATTTCCTAGCATGCTGTGTGCAGGTTGACTTTTATCGGGTAATTATGTTGAATCTTCTCCTAAACCTTTTGTTCCCAGGGCAGCACCATCTTTTGCGTAAAACATCATCAGTATGCCTTTCTCATACATCATCCCTGTGACAGCTTCAATGGTGTACTGAAGCCACAGCTCATCAGAGCAGCAGTGCACTGTAATGATTTATCATAGTAACATATCATCGGAGGGAGGCAGCAGAATAATATATGGCCAGAAGCTTTCAGGAGCGTTATGCAGGAGCATATTTAGTTGTGCAAGAGGATTCAAAGAAACCCAAAAATCTCACATTACCAGACGCATCCTAATCCATATATATAGGGGTATTTGTGGATGACACCTTTTCATTCATTCTACCTGTTACTGGATACCTGAACTGTAGTTGGTAGTCCAAATATTTTGAATAAGTTTATACAGAACTTTTGCAAATACAATTAAGATTTTGTTTTAATAAAAAATGTGGTTATTAAAATTGACATAGAGTGGCAAATATTATTTTATCTGGGACCTTTTGGAAATTGCCTCTATCCCATTCTTTAGAAGAACATGTAGATTTTTAAAAAAATGATACTTGCTCTGAAAACCACTTTCTTCTATGAAATAGATTCACTCAAAAGTCTACTCAATAAGTTGTGAATATTTCACGTTGTAAGTTAGTGCAAGTAAAAACAGCCTACAATTTAAAAATCAAATGTTTATAAAATTCAAGCGTGATAAAAAGAAAATCCACCATTTTAACCTGATTGACAAGTGACAGCAGCAATGTTGTATAATTTACAGGAAAAAGATTTGATAAAATCCTCAGTTCTTAAATGGATCTGATATAAACTGAGATACTGAGCAAATTTTCAAGCTACCAGAAAAGCCAACCTCTTATTTTCACGGAAGAAATGATTTTTGAAATTATATAATAATTAAAAAGCTTTATTGAGGATGTAGATTTTATTCATTTTGTTGATATTCAATTTACATCATGTTCATAGTCATAATTTTTTATCTGTGATGTCTGATAGCTTCAGTCACATTGAGATGATTAGTGGAACATTAAAATAGGTTGAGTTTCGGAAACACAACACCATCTCTTCTAATGAGCTTTACTTTCAGAAGAACAGAGATTGTTTTTGCCCTGATTTTGATGGGTACGTATATCCTACTTCTTGAACGTGTTGCTTAGTGATTTTACTAATCCTCAGTCCCAACTGGACGAGAAATATTTTCCGAGTGAGTTATTTCTTCTGCATTCAACTGGAAGCTGTTGTCACCAACTTTATTGGGCAGTAAAGAAGTGGCTTTAAATAAGAGACTAAATCATATGTTTTGCTGCTAGATTTTGTTTTTGTTATCCTCAGTATGCAGTACCTTATTTTATGAGTTTGAATTCAACATTTTCCCAATTCGTTCTTGCCCAGGTTGTGCTCCTATCAATTTTTTTTGTGTGTGCAACATCAACAGCACTTATCCTTATGTAATACATCATTGTATCTGTTTACTAGTATGCCTTCTCCCACTAGGCCTTAAGCTTCATGAGGACAAGAATTATGTTTTATCAATCTTTGTATTCTCAAGGGTAGCACACAAGTGCCAAATCAATGAGTTGGAATAATTTTCTTGCTACCTAGGGTGACTTAAATATATAAATTACTATTCACTTAAATAAGCTTCTATTTATATAGATCTTCTATTTCTTTTGCTTATTGCCACCATAGTATCTTTTATGTGTTTGGTTGTTAATACGGTAACTAGATTTAGTTCATAAACATTTATTGAAAACCCACTATGTATTTGCCAGGATTGATGTTGCCCCTCAGACTAGAGAAGAGCACAATTAGTAAGAATATATGCTGTCTGCCAGAATAACAACCATAAGCAATGATTAGTAATATTAGCAAGAAACTATTATAAATAATAATGAATGAAGCACTATATAAGTAATAAAAAACAAGTTTGTGCTTACTAAGCAGAACGCAGTGTGCATTTATAGATATTGTTTAACAAAATACTCACACTTACTTTGAGGCAGGTGGCATTAATGTTCCAGATCTACAGAGGATGAAGCTAGCTTAGAAAGGACATATTACTTCATTAAAGGTACACAGTTAGTACGTGGTAGAGCAAAGATTCAATCCCAGGTTTGTCTAACTTGGAGCTTAAGGTCTAACTACCTCCTAAATTGTTTTACTAAAAATATGGACAGGTGCTTTGAGGGAATGGAAGAGGGTTTTCCACAGACCGAGGCTTCCAGGAGGGATATCTGAAGCAGCTTACTTAAGCTAAGTCTTGAACTTTATCGTTCAGTTATAAAGATGTTAAAAAGTATTAAAGAGGAGTGATATGAACAGGTTTGTGTTTCTGTTGGTTTATTCTGGTGGCAGAGAAGAGAATCTATTTAAGGGAGGTAAGCACAATTAAGAACAGTGGCTCTTGGACTTCAAGAAACATTAGGATATCCCCTAGAGGACTTGTGAAAGCAGATTGCAGGATTCTATCCACACCCCAGAGATTCTGTAGGTCTGGAGAGGGCCCAGATTTTGCACTTCTAATGTTTCCATTAATGGTGATGTTGCTTGTCTGGGTACAACACTTGGAGAACCACTGTTCTAGATTATTGTAACAGTTCAAGACAGTAATGACAAGGACTCAAATTAAGGATTCTTAATAGTGATGCAGAGAAGGGGGTGATTTTGCTAAATATTTAGACATTAGAATTTCTAGGAATGAGGAAGCTACTGCTATTGAGCTTTGGAAAAATAATGAAGTCTGGTATGATTCTCATGTTTTTAGGATGGGTGATAGTGTTAACAGAGATAAAGAAATCGATGGGAGAAGCAAAGATTTTTGAGAGTTAGGAAGATGTTACTTTTGGGGGTTTGAGAATTTGAGAATGTGAGATTCTTGAGATACAATACTCCATGAGTTTTTCCCATTTCTGCTCTTCTTGTAATGTCTTTTGTTCTGAGTAGTCTTTGCACACCATATATGCAGAGAGCAGATTCATTTGCTGTCTAGGATAATAGAGGCACTGATTTCATCTGTGCAAAGATTGGTCAGGTTTGCTTGTAGTCCCTTGGAAAGAAAGATTAGGTATCCTATGGTTCCTCAGCTGTGACACATGCCCTTTTGACTATAGCATTTACCCAGGCCACTCTGTATTCCCTTATGGGACTTGGGGAGGTGAAGGGAAACTGGGGTAACATGAAGTTCACGCTGCCTGCTGTGCCATGAGTAATAAAGTCCTCTGCCTCTGGCCTAGGAGTCTCATTTCTTTTGTCAGCATCCAGGAAACTGTGACATGCTAGCTCGTTAGCTTGCAAGCAGCATAAATTTTTAAACACTTCCCAATTCTAGTAGACATGTTTATAGGGGCAGAAATGACCAAGTAGATATGACCAAGAGGAAAGTAGATAAGGGTCTGATGCTCAGGAAACCAGTCAGATTTAAGAATAAAATTTTATCAGTCTTCAGTATAAATAAAATCTTGAGAATAGAGAAGTTCTCCCAAGAAGAACATGTGTTTGGTGTACAGTGGGTCAAGAATGAACTAGTTTTCCTTTATAGGTACTGCAATAGAACTAGATTGTGTGGGGGGAAACAAAGTGGCCCGTGGCCAAAGCTATGAGTGGGAGAGAAATGTGGGGGCCAAAAATCAAGAACCCTTCCTTTAACGCTAAAATCAAAGCAACAAATTTAAAATTAATTATACCATTTATTTTGAAGCAAATAAAATATAAAAAATAAAAATAAATAAAAATATTTGTTTAAAATATGACCAAGACTTTGGTAGAAAATAGAAAATAAGAACCATCTAAAATGAAAGCAACACTGATACATGCAAATAGCATAGATGCATCTCAAAAGCGTTATGCTACGTGATAGAAACTAGACACAAAAGATTACTTACTGTTTAATTCCACTTATGTGAGATCCTAGAAAAGGCAAAATTATAGTGACAGAAGGTTGATCAGTGGTTATCAAGGACCTGGGAAAGGAGAAAGTAATGTGTGCAAAGGGGCACATCTTAACATTTTTAGATGATGGGAATGCTCTATGTCTTGACTGTGGTAGTTATACCACATATCTAATTGTTCAAATTAATCAAGTTATGCATTCCAAAATTTGTGAATTTTATTGTATTTAAATTAGACTTCAATAAAACTGATTTTAAAAATGATCTAAGAATAATATTTTTCAGGGCTATATAGATACTGTTTTTTCCTGGAATTTTATTGAAATATCAAATCTTAAGATTTCAACATAATGTGTTAGTTATAGCTAACTTTTATATTGTGTTATTATATATTCTTCTTGTTGATCTTCTATCACCTATTGTTAACATTTTTCTTTCATACAGACACTGAATTTATGATCTTGGCATCATTTTGATGAACTCATCATATTTCCTTAGTTTTTTTGCCTTGAACTGACACCACTCTAGATTTTGTATTGCCTGTGAACATGTCATCTGAATTATGAGTTTTGCAATGGCCTTGGAATATGTCACCTTAACAAACTGTTCAATTTTTATATGCTCTTTGAGCTCTAAGACTTTAACATGACAGGATTTTGATTATGTCCCAAAAGAGAAATTTAAAAAGTAGGGACTAACCTGAAATACCAAAGGCATTTCCGTGTTAATATTTGAGTTCGGCTGTTTTAGAAATACATACCTGGTTGAAAGAGACCTACATTATTATTACTTTTTATTATCAAAAAAAACCCTGAGTTTTAGTTGTAGTTATAAAGCTGTCTTCTTTGGTTGAGTCACTTAACTCTGCTTCAGTTTATTTTCAAACAATATCATTATATCAATCACTCCAAACTATTCAAGAAGTAAGGAAAATATTTGGTAAAGAAATAAAAATGAACATGTTATTTTGGTAGAAGTCCAGAAGTTACATGTAATGAATAATCAGAATGTCAGCACAGCTTAATGAAACTGCCTCACTCTATTAAATATTACTAATCCTCCCAATATCCTATTTTGCAGTGCATTAATTAATTTATTCATTCATTCAAAAAGTTCTCATCAATTTCCTGCTATTGTCATGGAAGTTACTGTGCAGGGGCTCAGTGTACAATATTAAGCAGAACAAATCTAATCTCTCACACTGCTTACAGTCTAGGGGAAGGGAGACACCAAACAAATTATCATTCTAATAAATGCTCAATTACAAGATAAAATAAGTGCTCTAGTGGAAAGAACCATCATTCTGTGATAGCACATAGTGAAGAGATCTGGCTAGGGGTGAGTGAAGAAGTTGTCCAGTGAAGGTTTCCTGGAGAAGTGATACTTGAACTGAAATAGGAAGGATATGTAAAGTCTATTAGGATATAAGAAATTAGTGAAGGAACATTTCAGAGCAACGGTAGGAGCAGAGACAGACATCTGTGGCCAGAATGATAAAGAGACCAGTTTGACCAGAACACTGTGACTCAAGGGTAGCATGATGTAAAATAAGGAGAGAGGCAGGAGTTGGATACCAGCAAGGTCATGCAGTGAATCCTCCTGGAGGCTCCAGGGGTGAATCCATCTCTTTGCCTTTTCCAGCTTCTAGAGGCCCTTCCTCCGTCTTCAAATCCAGCAACATTTCATCTCTCTGATCATTCTTCACTATCACACCACTCTCTGACTCTTCTTCTGCCCCTCTCTTCCACTTTTAAGTACTTTCCTCACATCTGGAGACCACCTGGGTAGTCCAGGATAATCTCTCCATCTCAAGGTCTGTACTCTTAATCACATCTGCAAAGTCCCTTTGGCCATGTAATTTAACATATTCACAAGTTTGGGTAATGAAGACATGGCACCTTCGGGAGTCGGGGCATCATTATTCTGCCTATGACACCAAATCTCCAACATCTTTATGACATACTTTTTATGAAGATGTGAGATTGATTAGTTTAACCCTTTCATTAATGAAAGCAGCAAACAATTGGTAAGAGTGCTGACAGTTATCAAGTAGCATGCCAAGAAATGAAAATGCAAGAGAGAGAGAGAGAGAGAGAGAGAGAATGAGACTAGATTATGTTATTTCAATAAAGTCTCTGAGTCTAGAAGGAAGCACAGATTAGTAAGCCAACTGAAATAGGAAGGATGCAATGTCACCATATGTGGGACATAAATCAGACTCAAATGGAGGTGGACGAAAGTGTAAGGGAGCTCAGGAGAGGTTTTCCAAAGAATGTGACCCACAAATTTGTCCTGAAAAGCAATTAAGAGTTAATTTGGTAAAGAAGAAAAAGAGCTCTTCCAATGGATGCCATCCTTCAAACAATTTAGATCCAAAAGGTTTATAGTGAGCATTAGAGTTTTATCTTAATTAGACCTATCATTACATTCATGACAATTGTTTTTCATCAGGAGGAAAATAACGACATTTTTCAAATAAATACAAAATGTACAGTAATGTAAAATTAATTTTCTACTTATATTTTGCCTACCTTTTTAATTTATTTCTGGATAGAATGTTCACCATTATTTCCCTTTTGGGAAATTCTGTTCTATTTTAAGACAAATACTGCTGCACTAAATGAAAAACCAATAAATGGAAATAATCACTTTTATAAACATAGAATATATTCTCAAAATCCTCTCGGAAGGCTCTCCTCCTTGCCTCTTCTTGTCTCTTCTCTTTTCTTCTTCTCTGTCTCCACCACTGCTCCCTAAAATACACAAAAAGCATAAAGACTGGGCTATGTGCTCCTCCTATAAGCTGCCAAGGGATTTTTAATTTAGCCTGTATGTGGCATTTAACTCTCCCTGCATTATAATTCTTAGTAGATTTATGTAAATCCTCAACTAAGCTACCGACTTTTTTAGGAAAAGCACAATATCTTCCTCACTTTTATAATCCCACTATCTGGAAGACTTTATAGCACAATCTTACAAAATATTTTCAAATTAAAATTTTGCAGAATATATATTTGTAATAAATACTTAACAACATCACGTAGTAGGTTCTATATTTATATACTTGCTTTACTAGATGGGGCAACAGAGGCTTACAGTAATTAATAAACCTGTTCAGGTTCTCCCTGTTAGTCATTGTTAGAACCAGAATTCTAACCCCAATGTGACCTGACTACATAGCCTTTCATTCAACCCTTATGTAATTTCTGCCCTGTTCGGCTAAATGGATGGAAGGAGAGGGAATGGATGACTCCCTCCAAAAACACAATACTTGAGGGAACACCCAGTCTCCAAAATGGAGAAAGAATTCCTCAGCAAAGGAAGCTTGATGGAAGGCACTATAGAGATGGATAATTTGTGGATTCAGAAATTCAGTGGTGGGAGATCACTCAAAACTACTTTTTTTTTTTTTCATAGGTTTTTTTTTTTTTTTTTTTTTATTTTGTCGATATACATTGTAGCTGATTATTGCTCCCCATCACCAAAACCTCCCTCCCCCCCTCCCCCCCAACAATGTCCTTTCTGTTTGCTTGTTGTATCAACTTCAAATAATTGTGGTTGTTATATCTTCTTCCCCCCCCCCCCCGGTTTGTGTGTGTGTGTGTGTATGTGTGTGTGTGAATTTATATATTAATTTTTAGCTCCCTCCAATAAGTGAGAACATGTGGTATTTCTCTTTCTGTGCCTGACTTGTTTCACTTAATATAATTCTCTCAAGGTCCATCCATGTTGTTGCAAATGGCAGTATTTCATTCGTTTTTATAGCTGAGTAGTATTCCATTATGTAGATGTACCACATTTTCCGTATCCACTCATCTGATGATGGGCATTTGGGCTGGTTCCAACTCTTGGCTATTGTAAAGAGTGCTGCGATGAACATTGGGGAACAAGTATACCTTCGACTTGATGATTTCCATTCCTCTGGGTATATTCCCAGCAGTGGGATGGCTGGGTCGTATGGTAGATCTATTTGCAATTGTTTAAGTAACCTCCATACCATTTTCCATAGAGGCTGCACCATTTTGCAGTCCCACCAACAATGTATGAGAGTTCCTTTTTCTCCGCAGCCACGCCAGCATTTATCGTTCATAGTCTTTTGGATTTTAGCCATCCTAACTGGGGTTAGATGGTATCTCAATGTG
This sequence comes from Cynocephalus volans, assembly GCF_027409185.1. Classification (NCBI taxonomy): domain Eukaryota; kingdom Metazoa; phylum Chordata; class Mammalia; order Dermoptera; family Cynocephalidae; genus Cynocephalus; species Cynocephalus volans. The sequence continues at coordinate 60,420,563 of NC_084472.1, forward strand.
GTTTTGATTTGCATTTCCCGGATGCTGAGTGATGTTGAGCATTTTTTCATATGTCTGTTGGCCATTTGGATATCTTCCTTAGAGAAATGCCTACTTAGCTCTTTTGCCCATTTTTTAATTGGGTTGCTTGTTTTCTTCTTGTAAAGTTGTTTGAGTTCCTTATATATTCTGGATATTAATCCTTTGTCAGATGTATATTTTGCAAATATTTTCTCCCACTCTGTTGGTTGTCTTTTAACTCTTTTAATTGTTTCTTTCGCTGTGCAGAAGCTTTTTAGTTTGATATAATCCCATTTGTTTATTTTTCCTTTGGTTGCCCGTGCTTTTGGGGTCGTATTCATGAAGTCTGTGCCCAGTCCTATTTCCTGAAGTGTTTCTCCTATGTTTTTTTTAAGAAGTTTTATTGTCTCAGGGTGTATATTTAAATCCTTAATCCATTTTGAGTTGATTTTAGTATACAGTGAGAGGTATGGATCTAGTTTCATTCTCCTGCATATCGATATCCAGTTATCCCAGCACCACTTGCTGAAGAGGCAGTCCCTTCCCCAGTGAATAGGCTTGGTGCCTTTGTCAAAGATCAGATGGCAGTAAGTGTATGGGTTGATTTCTGGATTCTCTATTCTATTCCATTGGTCAGTGTGTCTGTTTTTATGCCAGTACCATACTGTTTTGGTTATTATAGCATTGTAGTATAGCTTAAAGTCAGGTAGTGTTATGCCTCCAGCTTTATTTTTTTTGCTGAGCATTGCTTTGGCTATTCGTGGTCTTTTATTGTTCCATATAAATGTCTGGATAGTTTTTTCCATTTCTGAGAAAAATGTCTTTGGAATTTTGATGGGGATTGCATTGAATTTGTATATCACTTTGGGTAGTATGGACATTTTCACTATGTTGATTCTTCCAATCCAAGAGCATGGAATATCTTTCCATCTTCTTGTATCCTCTCTAATTTCTCTCAGCAGTGGTTTGTAGTTCTCATTATAGAGATTTTTCACCTCCTTGGTTAACTCAATTCCTAAGTATTTTATTTTTTTGGTGGCTATTGTAAATGGGCAGGCTTTCTTGATTTCTCGTTCTGCATGTTCAGTATTGGAGAAAAGAAATGCTACTGATTTTTGCGTGTTGATTTTGTATCCTGCTACTGTGCTGAAATCATTTATCAATTCCAAGAGTTTTTTTGTAGAGGTTTTAGGCTGTTCGATATATAGGATCATGTCATCTGCAAACAGGGACAGTTTGACTTCATCTTTTCCAATCTGGATGCCCTTTATTTCCTTCCCTTCTCTGATTGCTCTGGCTAGTACTTCCAACACTATGTTGAATAGGAGTGGTGAGAGTGGGCATCCTTGTCTAGTGCCTGTTCTTAAAGGAAAAGCTTTCAGCTTTTCCCCATTCAGAATGATATTGGCAGTGGGTTTGGCATATATGGCTTTAATTATGTTGAGATACTTTCCCTCTATACCTAACTTATAGAGGGTCTTTGTCATGAATGAGTGCTGAACTTTATCAAATGCTTTTTCAGCATCTATAGAGATGATCATATGGTCCTTCTGTTTGAGTTTATTAATATGGTGTATCACATTTATTGATTTGCGTATGTTGAACCAACCTTGCATCCCTGGGATGAATCCCACTTGATCGTGATGAATAATTTTTCGTATGTGTTGCTGTATTCTGTTTGCTAGTATTTTAGTGAGGATTTTTGCATCTATATTCATCAAGGATATCGGCCTGTAGTTTTCTTTTTTGGTTATATCTTTACCTGGTTTTGGTATCAGGATGATGTTTGCTTCATAGAATGAGTTTGGGAGATTTGCATCCGTTTCAATCTTTTGGAATAGTTTGTAAAGAATCGGTGTCAATTCCTCTTTGAATGTTTGGTAAAATTCTGCTGTGAATCCATCTGGTCCTGGGCTTTTCTTTGTTGGGAGCCTTCTGATAACAGCTTCAATCTCCTTTATTGTTATTGGTCTGTTCAAATTTTCTACGTCTTCACGGTTCAGTTTTGGGAGCTTGTGTGTGTCCAGAAATTTATCCATTTCCTCCAGATTTTCAAATTTGTTGGCGTATAGTTGTTTATAGTAGTCTCGAATGATTCCTTGTATTTCAGATGAATCAGTTGTAATATCGCCTTTTTCATTTCTAATTTTTGTTATTTGAGTCTTCTCTCTTCTTTTTTTTGTTAGCCATGCTAATGGTTTGTCAATTTTATTTATCTTTTCAAAAAACCAACTTTTTGATTCGTTGATCTTTTGAATTGTTTTTTGGTTTTCAATTTCATTCAGTTCTGCTCTGATCTTAATGATTTCTTTCCGTCTGCTAACTTTAGGATTGGATTGTTCTTGTTTTTCTAGTTCTTTAAGGTGAAGTGTTAGGTTGTTCACTTGCCATCTTTCCATTCTTCTGAAGTGAGCATTTAATGCAATAAATTTTCCCCTCAATACTGCTTTTGCAGTATCCCACAGGTTTTGGTATGATGTATCATTGTTTTCATTAGTTTCAATAAACTTTTTGATTTCCTGCTTGATTTCTTCTTGGACCCATATGTCATTAAGTAGAATGCTGTTTAATTTCCATGTGTTTGTATAGTTTCCAGAGTTTCGTTTGTTATTAATTTCTAGTTTTAATCCATTGTGGTCTGAGAAGATACATGGGATAATTCCAATTTTTTTGAATTTATTGAGACTTGATTTGTGACCTAATATGTGATCTATCCTGGAGAATGATCCATGTGCTGATGAGAAGAATGAATATTCTGAGGTTGTTGGGTGGAATGTTCTGTAGATATCTGCCAATTCCAATTGGTCTAGAGTCTTGTTTAGATCTTGTGTTTCTCTACTGATTCTTTGCCTAGATGATCTGTCTAATATTGACAGTGGAGTGTTCAGGTCCCCTGCTATTATGGTATTAGTGTCTATTTCCTTCTTTAGGTCTAATAGAGTTTGTTTTATAAATCTGGCTGCTCCAACATTGGGTGCGTACATATTTATGATTGTTATGTCTTCTTGATGGATCAGTCCTTTTATCATTAAGTAGTGTCCCTCATTGTCTCTTTTTATGGTTTTTAGTTTAAAGTCTATTTTGTCAGATATAAGAATAGCCACTCCAGCTCGTTTTTCTTTTCTGTTTGCATGGTAAATCTTTTTCCATCCTTTCACTCTTAGTCTGTGTGAATCTTTATGGGTGAGGTGGGTCTCTTGTAGGCAGCATATAGTTGGGTCCTGCTTTTTGATCCAGTCAGCCAGTCTGTGTCTTTTAATTGGGGAATTTAAGCCTTTAACATTAAGAGTTGTTATTGAAAGGTGTTGATTTATTCTTAGCATTTTATTGGTTGTTTGGTTGTCTTAGGTGTCTTTTGTTCCTTGCTTTCTGATTTACTGTTTGGTTTCTTTGTTTGTTGGTTCTTTAGGTTGTAGATAGTGTTTTTGTTAGCTTGTTTTCTCTTCATGAATGCCATTTTTATTGTACTAGCGGGTTTAGATTTTTCTTAGGTTTTTATGGCAGTGGTAGTTATTTTTCAGGAACCAAACCCAGTACTCCCTTGAGGATTTCTTGTAAGGGTGGTCTTGTGGTAGTGAACTCCCGCAGTTTTTGTTTGTCTGAGAAATATACTATTTGCCCCTCATTTCGGAAGGATAGCCTTGCAGGGTAGAGTATTCTTGGCTGGCAATCTTTGTCTTTTAGTATTTTGAAAATATCATCCCATTCCTTTCTAGCTTTTAGGGTTTGTGATGAAAAGTCTGATGTTAACCTGATTGGGGCTCCCTTATAGGTGATTTGACGCTTCTCTCTTGCAGCTTTTAAGATTCTCTCTTTGTCTCTGAGTTTTGCCAATTTGACTATGACATGTCTTGGAGAAGGCCTTTTTGGGTTGAATACGTTTGGAGATCGTTGAGCTTCCTGGATCTGAAGATCTGTGATTTTTCCTATACCTGGGAAGTTTTCTGCCACTATTTTGTTGAATATGTTTTCAATGGAATCTCCATTTTCCTCCCCTTCTGGAATACCCATGACTCGGATATTTGAGCGCTTGAGGTTGTCTGATATCTCTCTCAGATTTTCTTCCATGTCCTTGATTCTTTTTTCTTTCTTTTTGTCTGCTTGTGTTATTTCAAACAGCCCATCTTCAAGTTCAGAGGTTCTCTCTTCAACTTCGACAAGCCTGCTGGTTAAACTCTCCGTTGTGTTTTTTATTTCGCTGAATAACTTCTTCAGTTCAGCAAGTTCTGCTACATTTTTTTTCAGGACATTGATTTCCTTGTATATTTCCTCTTTCAGATCCTGTATACTTTTCCTCATTTCATCATGATGTCTAGCTGCGTTTTCTTGTATCTCATTCAGTTTCCTTAGAATTATCACTCGAAATTCCTTGTCAGTTATTTCAAGGGCTTCTTGTTCTATAGGATCTAGAGTATGAGATTTATTAACTTTTGGTGGTGTACTTTCTTTATTTTTTGTATTTCTGGTGTCTTTTTTTTGGTGTTTATTCATTGTGGCAGGGGGTTTCACAGTCCACCGGTTTGAGACTAATGACTAACTAGGATGTTGCTGTGGTTGCCAATTTGGTATGGCTCCCGCCGTGACTGCTCAGTTGGCCTCTAGTGTCTTGTGTGTGTGGTTGCCTCGGGTCTTGGGCTTCTCCGGGGATCCACCTTTCTGGTCAGCTTGTACTCTGCTGGGCTGGTGTATCACGTACCACAGGGTGTGTGATCTCTGTTGAGCTTTCACTTTCTGTTCAGGACTTCTCCCCGTTCCGTGTGCTCTGGCCCAGGCTGTTAGATCGTGCAGTGGCGACCCCACCGGGTGTGTGGGTTCTGTCGAGTCTCCGCCTCCCTGGCCGCACGTCTCCCCCCTCTGTGCACACTGTGCTGGGCTGGGGTGTGTCTTCTGCACCCCTCGTCTATCAGCTGGGCCTTCAAGACCCTGCTCAGCACCACCTCGCCCAGGAAGTCTACCAGGTTTCTGCTAGGCACAGACGACCGGTCTCTCTGGGTGCCTTTGTAGCACTGTGTAGATCTTTCTCGGGTCTTGTTCACCTTTGTATCCCCCCGGTATAAACCTAGTCTAGTGCCTGCCTGCAGCCTGCTCTCCGGCAGGTTGAAGCAGACCTGGGAACTCTCCTACCACACTATTCCCCACCAGAAATTCGTTAGGCTTTTTTTTCCAAACTGGTCGTCGCAGAGATGGTATCTGCCTCCCAGTAACAGGAAGTTTACCGGGGCGGAGTCCAGGGTGTGGTGGAGTGACAGTCGGCCCGCCCGTACTTCCTAGCCCTCCCAACACTGGTCGGGACGCCAAACACCCCCAGCCCCGCCAGAGAACCGCGGAGGGAGTGGGAGAGGAGGCCGGCCCACAGGGTCCGGAAAGCCCCGCGCCAGGCCAAGCAAATGGGCTCAGTGATGGCCGAGCAGGGCGGAGCTGCCCGCACCTGGGAAAATGGAGGCAGCACCGGGGCAGTGAGTGGCCTGGTGGTGCAGGCGGGGAGCCGCGTGGGCATCCACCCCCCGAACAGAGCTGTGCCAGGAATCACTCACAGTGCTGTGCCAGGTCGGGCGCTCGCTCTGTCTCTGGTTTGTTGCCTTCCGTGTTCTCGGCGCTGCCGCCTCGGGCTGTTCAGTCGCGGCGCCGCTCGGGCGCTCCCAGGAATCTTCTTTAATGCTGGCCTGAAACCTCGAATCCTGAATAGGGCAGCTGGCCGCCTTCAGTGCGGCCCCAGCCTCCGGGATCCTGGCTGCATCCACAGCAGCCCTGGCGCCGTGTTCCCTGTTTCAAGACTCGCTTTTGCAGCTAAGAAACAGTTCTTTTCCTGCTCCACACTTCAAAGCTGTTGCCTGTAAATGAGGCAGCCTCTCCTGCCGGGGGCAAAGTGGCGTTGAGCCCCCACGACCGGCCAGCAGCAGCAGTCCTCCCTTAAGAGATGGCCAGAGGAAGGTCCACAAGTTTCCCTGCTGCCTGAGGCCCAGTGGCCACCTTTTCCACCTCAGCTACTCCACACCAGCCGCCGCAGCTGCCGCCATCTTGAAACTCCCCAAAACTACTTTTGAACAACTGACCTGTCTTGCCTCCTGCAACAATGATAGGAGAAATAACACATTGTTCTATTCACTTATTTGTTTTTTGTTTTTCTTATGCTTACAAGTCACTTAACAAATCCAGAATTTACTATCCTCATAGGTATTATATTTCATTTTAAATTAGTTCTATTTACAAAAAAGCCTCTTATGGGCATCTTTAATATTGAATAAAGAAAAAAATGGTACAGCAACTTAGAAAGAAGGCAGAAGAGAAATAAATTATATTCAGTTTTGGGAAAAGAAAGAGTCAAAAAACAACCAACCAACCAATCACCAAAACACAGTAAGTATAATGACATTAGAACAAGGTGGAGCTTTTGCCGTGTTTTGCTGTCTTGTGCCTGGAAGGAAGGAAGCTCAGGCTTTGCAGTTGGGTAAAACTGCCCCGGTTTCTTCAGCCTCGTTCTCTGACTGGCACGTGGATTCAGTAAATATCAGAAACCCAGGCTTTAATACCCTGTGCGTTGGAAGTGGAGATCCATGTAAAACATTTTCTCCTTAATTAACAGTTAACTGGGTTGCCCAGGGTGACTCAATAGTCTCATCAAAAACTTCCTAGTTATTTCAGGAGCTTAGACTCCAGGGAGGCCGTAACTTCGCCCGATTTAGAGAGGGACCTATGGCTAATATAAAAAATATAATTGGACTGAGGTTTATACAGTTTGTGATTAAAAGAGAAGAATTTATTTTACAGCCTTTAATTTGATAATGGAATTTTAGCCACAGGCAATGCATAGTTGAGGACACAGCTGAGTGCTGAGGTCCAAGATGGCCAGTGGTCCTATCTCCTTAAGAGTGAGAGTTGCCTGCTCCTTACACTGAGTAAGATGGATGCAGTAGGTAAGAAGAGGAGCTAAGTCACCTGTACATACTTAACACTGGATTGAACAGGTGATCTCATCCCCACTGTTAAATTCCACTACTTTATTCATTTAAAAAGCAAACTCTAATAACTAAGGGACTAATAATTGGTTTACAAATTGACCACTGACTAATTACACAGTTTGTGGATTTAAAACAAACAAACAAACTTGTTTTATATTTTATTCCCTTTAAATTCCCCAAATGCACTCAAATTCTCTTAGCGTTCATTAGAATATCAATTAGAAATATAGCTATTTATTATAAATTATAACAAAAAATTATGGCAGATGGGGAGTGGGTAGTAAAATTCTGTCATTGTAACTTTCCTATTTCCCTTAGGCTCTCTTGAATTTTTGTTTTTATTCAAGAGTTCCCTTGGAGATGTTACTTCAAAACTCAAGTCTCTTCACTTCGCTCAAAAATATTCTCAGACAATATTAAATAGTATCTCTAGTTAGAAGACAGAAGAACAGCGTTTACATTCTAGCATGTATTTCTGCTGTACCTTATTCCTTCTGCGCTGTGATTTCCTTTTCTTTTTTCTTTTGTTAATTTCATGAATGACAGTTTAAAAGAAACATTAAAATTCTCAAAAGGTGCCCAAGAATTATTAAAGCGTTTAAAATGTACTTTTAGACCTGGTTGATGCTTTATGCCCATGGCAATCTTGGCTAATGAGACCATTTACATTCATGAAATAAAAAAAAAAAAAAAAAAGGTCTGTAGAAAGCCATGAGATACATTTTTATACATTTAAATACATTAGCAGCATTATCTGAACATTATTAAATTGCAAGGCCAGGAGCCTCAATTATTTGAGAAGCATATTTTAAATAGCCAAGTTCTAGTTACAAAGAACAGTTTGAATTTTTTAAAGTTTATACTGCCAGGATACCACTTATAATGGGTGTTAATAATTATTCTTATTTAAAAATGGAGCTGTGATATTTCTTGTTGAAGTGGACCATTAAAGCTTATTTTCATAATTTTCAGTCGATGTAATGCTATACTTGAGTCTCATAGTGTTTAAAACATTCCCTGATCCCAGTGAGTTTAGCCAGCTGAATTAGCTATTTCAGGATATTAAGATACTATTTAGATAATTAAAGCAGGAAGTTATTTAATAATATTCCAGGTCCTTTCCTCAACATCTGCAGGCAACTTGGGCAAAAGCTGGACTTCATCATTCCACAATTTATAGATACTTAAGTATATCATGTTGTACGTGGCAAATACATAAAGTTTGTCAATTTTTAAAAACATAGTTAAATAACTTGTCCAAGATCACACAATTAGTGAGTTTTTGATTTAGGACTTAAGTCCAAACATTCGGGACAGATTTTTATGACCGCACTACTAGTATACTAGTATACTGTGTTTCCCAGGGCTATCTCTCCTTTCATAGAAGACAAGGTCTTAGCCAAAGGAATAATATAAGGGCTTATAAATACATTTTTATTTCAAATATTAAAAAAATGCAACTCACTGTTTTACAAGGGATTTAAAAAAAATTTCTATGAATTTCAGGAATATCAGTGAAAATAGAGTCATTCCAAGTAAAAATGAAGGTGCAAATAACCAAATTTTCCATTTTATGTCCTCCTACTGCATCCTGGCCACACTACTGGCCTCTGACTCTCATAAAATATACAGATGAATCAGTATATTTTTTTAATTTTTAATTTTAAAGATTTTATTTTTTAATGCAGTTTTAGTTCATATACATATCTGAACTAGCTATACATATATGGGGGTACTTAAAAAGTTCATGTAAAAATAGAATGGAAAGATAATATGAATCTTTCCATGATCTTTTTGAAGTACCCTTATATATAGCTTTAGTTCACAGAAATATGGAGAAGACAGTAAAGAGAGTTCTCATATACCTTCTTCCACCCACTCACACAGCCTTCACCACCATCAACATCCCCCACCAGAATAGGACATGTGGTACAACTGACGAACCCACCTGGACATACAAACATCACCCAAAGCCCACAGCTGATGTTAGGGTTGACTGTTAGTATTCTGCATTCTATGAGTTTTGACAAATGTATAATGACTTGTATACAGTATTACAATATCATACAGAAGAGTTTCACTACCCTAAAAATCCTCTGTGCTCTGCCTATTCATTCCTTCTTCTCCCTTAACCCCTGGCAACCACTGATCTTTTAATAAAAAGATATAATCATAGTTTCACCTTTTACAGAATGTCATATAGTTAGGATCATGTAGTATGTAGCTCTTTCAGATTGGCCTCTTTCACTTTGTAGTAAGCATTTAAGGTTCATACGTGTCTTTTCATGATGGGTTGTTCATTTCTTTTTAGCACTGAATAATATTCTATTTTCTGGATGTACCCCAATTTATTTATCTGTTCATTTACTGAAGGACATCTTGATTGCTTCCAACTTTGTGTAATTATGAACAAAGTTGCTATAAATGCCATATGTAGGTTTATGTGTGCATGTGGTTTTCAGCTCCTTTAGATAAATACCAAGGAAGGCAACTGCTGTATTGCATAGTAAGTTTAGTTTTGTAAGAAACTGTCAAACTTGTCTTTCAAAGTGGTTGTACCATTTTGTTTTGCATCCCCACCACTTATGAATGAGAGTTCCTGTTGCTTCACATCCTTGTCAGCATTTGGTGTTGTCAGTGTTCTAGATTTGGGCCATTCTGAAAGCCATATTCTAGAATCTCTTTGTTGTTTGAATTTGCAATTCTCCAATATTTTTTTTTTATTAGGAGCATGAGCATGCACACTCATCAATGCACATGTGCACACAATTTTCTTGATGATCACATACTTCAAATTTATTTAACTTAACCATTGCAAAGGTAATTATCTTACCTATGAGTGAGATAAATCTTTACCTAAGTAATGTGGGTTTAGGGTAAAGAGTTACATTTTACTTTAATTTTCATATCTGAATTTTTCACTGTCCATTTGGATGATTTTGAGTGATACTCTAATTTTTCATTTTAAATAATAAAATTGCTCACCTAGCTCTATTTTCATTAATTGGGCTAGGTGAATTACTGTCTTATGATAGAACTCATCACTCACTCACAGTATGTGGAGACAATAAAAAGTATCAATGCTGATTATACCCTTACTTCAACTTTTTCTTTTAGTTAATAAAGTCTTTCAATTTTAGCTTCTGTTTTATAAGTAAAATATTTATCAATTAAACCCTAAAAGTTATTTATTTTATGCCACAGTTGGGGAAGAAAAATCAAAAGTATATGAATTAGCTTGCATTACTAGCAAAAAAAAAAAAAAGAGAGAGAGAGAGACAAAAAGATAAATAAATATGAAAAATAAATTAAGTCATCTTACTTCCATAGGACATAATTACATGATCTCAGATCACTCAGACACCATCTATATTCTGGCAGAAAATAGCATCTACGAGTGGCCGTCAACTCTAGTTGCCCCATGAGCCTCTCGGAATTGGGGACACATTTGTTGGTACACTGGTAAGAACAACAGACTTAGTTTCTGCCCTTTTCTATGTATAGGCTACTGGGAGATTAAAATATTAATCAGGGAATGGCTCAAATTAAGGTTAAATCATGACACCGATAAGAGATACGAAGGGGAAGTGCATGGTGCAATGAGGGCGTAATCGAGACTTATAACCAAGTTACTCAGGTTAAAAATGTCTTCCATGGACAGTGATGTTCGAGCTATAATATGGCAAAATGCACAGAGAAATTAACTTTTAAGATTCAGTGAACAGAATGCACATTAACACGTGGAGCTTAGATAGATCAAGTATTGATAGGTGGCAAATTTGCTGAGTGCAGAGAGCACACGGGAGGTTACCATCCATGCAGCTACCCAGGTAAGAGGATGCAGAATATGGGGGCTGAGCAGGCCGTGCTTAGGATTTTAGTGTTTATATTAAAAGCAATGGGACTTCACTACATTTTTTTTTTAATGAATTACATTTGAATTTTAAAAAGTCATTCTGGTTTCAATGCAGAAAATGAATTGGCACATGGAGAGTTGATGCTTTATGTAGGGGGTGCTCGATCTGTGGATCTCTTCTGTTGCTATTATTGCCACAAGAATTAAAAAACAAACAAACAAACAAACAAAAAAACCCTGAACTACTATTTACTAAACTCTTAAAGCAAGCATATATGATGGAAACTTAAAAAAAAATGTTATTGAGGAAAACGAGGCTTTTGATCACAATGCAGTGCTCTCTTTACCACAATCGTAATTTGCAACTAGTTTTGATCATCTGACCTGGGGCAAGGGGCTTCTCATAGTAGCATAATTAGGGTATTGTTGTTCTAGGATGGAAAATACCTTAATGCTGTACTGGTTAGGTGCAGCTTCTTTGAACTTTTTCCCTTTCTCTGGAGAAACTATGTTAGGAATTTTCTATATTCTTTTCCTCGTTAGTGTTCGTTGGGACTGTAAAAGCTAATAGATTTTCCCTTTGGTGACCCTCAGGAGGTCATGTGACCATTCCATGTTACCAAAGTCAAAGGGAAATTCTTAGTTCATGATTTACTTTTCATGTTTACTTTTCAAAGAGAATACTCTTTCTCCATTTGTCAGTCTTTCTCATTCTTCTTAAATGAATCCACTATTTCTTCCCCAAAACTAAGTGTTGTAGGGCTTCAAAGCACTTCTCTATCCACATCAAGTACTAACTTGAAATCTTCTAGCTGTCATGCTTACATAGCATCTATTTACTGAATAGTGCAAGGGTAAATCTCAATCCCTAAATTCTTTCTGATATCTGCTGTCATGTAACCAACTTTCCACCAACATTTCCACATGGAAGACTAATTGGCATCTCAAACTTAGTATACCCACACTGAATACTTGATATTTCTCATGCCAAATCTGTTTATCCTCCAGTGTTCCCCTTATAAAAAAAAATTTTAAGCCAAATGACAAAATTTTTCTTGATCTTTTTTTTTTTTTTTTGGCCATACCACATATACATCAGCAAATACAATTTAATGTAAAATCAAAAGTGTATTGAATCTGACAGCTTCTCACCACCTTAATCTTTATTGCTATTCTAATAATACATACAGATATAAATACTGCATTATTTAACTATCCTACTATAGTTTACTGTAACAGGTACCTGCAGTACAAGTCATGGCCATTTGATGTTTATTCTTTACACGGCTGCCAGAGTGGCTCTCTTAAAACATACATCAGACGATGTAGCTCCCGTCTCTCTGTCTTTCAATGGTTACTACACTGTACAGAACAAAATCTAAAGTCTTTTCCATAAACTCAGTGTCATACATAATCTGACTCCTATTTATTTCTCTGATCTCACTTCTTACCACTTTTTGTCTAGTTTATTCCATTCCTATCACTCATCCTCTGTGTTCACCCAAACACACTTACCTCAGGGCTTTATTCCTTGTTCATCTGGTAGGAACAGTTATCTCTTGATATTCTCATGGCTTTCGGTCTCATTTGCGTTGTTCATGCCTTTCTTGCAGTGCTATCTCCTCAGAGATGCCTTTTCTAATCAACCTCTCTAAGAGAACATTCAGTTTATAATATTAATTGCATTCATTTTTATTCATGACTTATTCATAGCATTATAGGGTATATTTTAATATGTAAATATTTGTCTAGGACTTATCTCTCTGACACCAGTGTAAGCTTTATCACCAGATGGATTCACAGCAGAATTTTACCAAACATTCAAAGAGGAATTGACACCGATTCTTTACAAACTATTCCAAAAGATTGAAACAGATGCAATTCTCCCAAACTCATTCTATGAAGCAAACATCATCCTGATACTAAAACCAGGTAAAGATATAACCAGAAAAGAAAACTACAGGCCGATATCCTTGATGAATATAGATGCAAAAATCCTCACTAAAATACTAGCAAACAGAATACAGCAACACATACGTAAAATTATTCACCACGATCAAATGGGATTCATCCCAGGGATGCAAGGTTGGTTCAACATACGCAAATCAATAAATGTGATATGCCATATTAATAAACTCAAACACAAGGACCATATGATCATCTCTATACATGCTGAAAAAGCACTTGATAAAATTCAACATTCATTCATGAAAAAGACCCTCTATAAGTTAGGTATAGAGGGAAAGTATCTCAAAATAATTAAAGCCATATATGATAAACCCACTGCCAATATCATCCTGAATGGGGAAAAGCTGAAAGCTTTTCCTTTAAGAACAGGACCTAGACAAGGATGGCCACTCTCACCACTCCAATTCAACATGGTCTTGGAAGTACTAGCCAGAGCAATCAGAGAAGAGAAGGAAATAAAGGGCATCCAGATTGGAAAAGATGAAGTCAAACTGTCCCTGTTTGCAGATGACATGATCCTATATATCGAACAGCCTAAAGCCTCTACATAAAACTCTTGGAGTTGATAAATGATTTCAGCACAGTAGCAGGATACAAAATCAACACACAAAAACCAGTAGCATTTCTATTCTCCCATAGTGAACATGCAGAAAGAGAAATCAAGAAAGCCTGCCCATTTACAATAGCCACCAAAAAAATAAAATACTTAGGAATTGACTTAACCAAGGATGTGACAAAGCTGTATAATGAGAACTACAAACCACTGCTGAGAGAAATTAGAGAGGATACAAGAAGATGGAAAGATATCCCATGCTCTTGGATTGGAAGAATCAACATGGTGAAAATGTCCATACTACCCAAAGTGATATACAAATTCAGTGCAATCTCCATCAAAATTCCAATGACATTATTCTCAGAAATAGAAAGAACTATCCAGACATTTATATGGAATAACAAAAGACCTTGCATAGCCAAAGCAATGCTGAGCAAAAAAAATAAAGCTGGAGGCATAACACTACCTGACTTTAAACTATACTACAAAGCTGTAATAACCAAAACACCATGGTACTGGCATAAAAACAGACACACTGATCAATGGAATAGAATAGAGAATCCAGAAATCAACCCACACACCTACAGCCATCTGGTCTTTGACAAAAGCACCAAGCCTATACACTGGGGAAGAGACTGCCTCTTCAGCAAATGGTGATGGGAGAACTGGATATCCATATGCAGGAGAATGAAACTAGAACCATACCTTTCACCATACACTAAAGTCAACTCAAAATGGATTAAAGAATTAAATATATACCCTGAAACAATAAAACTTCTTAAAGAAAACATAGGAGAAACACTTCAGGAAGTAGGACTGGACACAGACTTCATGAATACAACACCAAAAGCACAGGCAATCAAAGGAAAAATAAACAAATGGGATTATATCTAACTAAAGAGCTTCTGCACAGCAAAAGAAACAATTAACAGAGTTAAAAGACAACCAACAGAGTGGGAGAAAATATTTGCAAAATATACATCTGACAAAGGATTAATATCCAGAATATACAAGGAACTCAAACAACTTTACAAGAAAAAAACAAGCAACCCAATTAAAAAATGGGCAAAAGAGCTATGTAGGCATTTCTCTAAGGAAAATATACAGATGGCCAACAGGCATATGAAAAAATGCTCAACATCACTCAGCATCCGGGAAATGCAAATCAAAACTACACTGAGATACCATCTTACCCCAGTTAGGATGGCTAATATCCAAAAGACTCTGAACGATAAATGCTGGCGAGGTTGCGGAGAAAAAGGAACTCTCATACATTGTTGGTGAGACTGCAAAATGGTGCAGCCTCTATGGAAAATGGTATGGAGGTTCCTCAAACAATTGCAGATAGATCTACCATATGGCCCAGCTATCCCACTGCTGGGAATATACCCAGAGGAATGGAAATCATCAAGTCGAAGGTATACCTCTTCCCCAATGTTCAACACAGCACTCTTTACAATAGCCAAGAGTTGGAACCAGCCTAAATGTCCATCATCAGATGAGTGGATATGGAAAACGTGGTATATCTACACAATGGAATACTACTCATCTATAAAAACGAATGAAATACTGCCATTTGCAACAATATGGATGGACCTTGAGAGAATTATATTAAGTGAAACAAGTCAGGCACAGAAAGAGAAATATCACATATTCTCACTTATTGGTGGGAGATAAAAATAAATAAATTCACACACACACACACACACACACACACACACACACACACACACACACAAAATAAATAAAAAACGGGGCTGGGAGAAGAACACATAACAATTACAATTCCTTGAAGTTGACACGACAAGCATACAGAAACGACATTGTTGGGTGGGAGGGGGGAGAGGGAGGAGGGAGGGAGGTTTCGGTAATGGGCCACAATAATCAACCACATTGTATATCGACAAAATAAAATTAAAAAAAATAAAAAAGAACTTTGCCTGTCTTTCTCACTACTAGATCCAGAACCTAGAACAGTGCCTGGTACATCCTAGTTGCTCACTTAGTATGTGTTTACTGAATTATTAAACAATTGAATGAATTGGTTTCTTTGCCCATGGCTCGAAGAGCTACACATCTCTGGATTCTTTTTAAAGTCTTCCCTGGGGCTAGAGTTACTCACACAGGAGTTATATGGTCTCTTTCTCCTTCACCCCACTACTTGTCTGCACATAATGGTCAAGTTCTTGGACCTTGGGGTTTCACAGTCTTAGAGTGAGTCCCTAGCTCTTCATCTTACTGATTGTTCCATAGGCACATTCTATACATCTCACTTTCCTCAACTGTGGATTTGGCACAAGAATACCTACCTACTTCAAATGGCTAAGATGAGAATTAAATGTGGAAACCTTCTTACAGTAATAATCATAAAGCCTGGCACACAGTAAGAACTTAATAAATGTTATATTTATTGTTTTTATTGATCACATAAGGCTCAAAATTGAATAAAATCATTTAGTTCATTCCTCTTTTGTTAAACTTTTAAAAACAATCTATTTTTAAATGTAATTCTAGGTTATTTTGTAAGAACAAACCCATGTATTATAACCATACACTAAAACACTCTCATTAGCCTGACTAATATCTTCCATTACAGTTTCTGTATTATTTTCTGTATCTGTTACAAACTCAGCATTTAAGTTAAATTTTCTTTTAGTTAATATGTAGTTAACTCCTTTCTAGCAGAGACTAAGTGGTCATTTATAGATAATCACTTTTCCTAAATCTTTATGTGTTGAATTTTGTTGGGTGTCAGTCTCTTTGTTAAAATAAAACATTGTTTTGCAGTTCGTGGAAAATTTGAATTATTCTATTTTCAGTTCCATTTGAATTATTCTAATTATTATAAATACGAATAGGCAAAGAAACATGCTTTAAAGAAAAACAGAGATCATAAAATTGTTCATGCAGAGCAGATTCCTAATAGAATGTTCATCCTTACATTTTATGTTAGAGCTGCAGCCAATTATATTTAGTTTTCAGCTTAATGAAGTCAATCTCAAGCAGAACTAGAGGTCTAAATGAGTCATTGAAATGTGCTGTGCTTCATAAGATAACTCTTTAGTTGACTGAGGTTTCACATTGAATCATGCAAATGGATTTTCTATTTACTCATCTAATATCTCAGAAAATTGATGCGTGAAAGGTCAATAATATCAACATGGGATTTTTTAAATAGAATGGGTAACTGAGTCATGCTTTTAGAAATTCAACATCTATTATATTCATATATCTTGGCTTTTTAATTGGTAAACTAGTAGCAATAATTATTATCAGCTTATCTTTGTACAGAATTATTATTGCATGTATTCCAGTAACATCTGTTCCTGTATTATAACTCCCAGGTAGTTTCAGGAGTAGAGCTGGAAGTAAGAGTTATATGATGTGCAAACCCCTAAATATGTAGATTTTGGAGTGATGTTGAGAGTCAGACCCGTTCCAGTTCTGCCACTAATTATGAGGCTTTGGGAATGCCATTTATATAAAGAGGCTCCACTTTTCTCTTTGAAAAGGAGGGGTTTGAACTCAATTATTTCTAATATTTTTCTGCTGTTATGACTCTGATATTTCAGTGTCTACTCATTAAATACAGGAAAAGCCTCTGGCACTAAGGACTTAATCAAGATTTGATATGATAGACTAGTTCAGAAGTGAAATATGTATATAAGTTTTGCATTTTTGTGTATTAAAATTGTTAGGGGAAAAACTCTCATCTAAAATCTAGAAAATTTGTACTATAATATATTGAAGTCAAGCATCCAGACTGCTCTCAACACACAAAAGCTATGAGAATGTCCATATTTTTTATGTATGTGTAAGGATGACCTCCCTTTGAAGTTCAGCTATCAAATTTTATTGATTTTGTGCATACTTCTTTAATAGAGTCCAAAACGTTTTGTTTTTTTTTTTGTTTCATTTTGTTTTTCTCATATAAATAATCAGTTCCATCAAGAATGTAAATACCAAACCTAAAACTTTCAAATATTTGTCTTGGATGTAAACTTCTATCTTATCGCTCACTAGAAGATTCATAAATGAATATGAAACATCTGGTATATAAAAAGGCACCTACGTTGTGAAGTTAAAGGAGAAAACGTTTATTAATATTTATTGACAACATTGCTATTTTGGTTGCTGATGTACTGAGATGTCAAACAATTGAACAGATTTCTAAATGAAAAATGTCTGTGGTTCTCAGTGAAGACTTAGTTTCACTTACAAAAAAAAGTTTACATTTTAAATTCATAACTATCCATTGAAACATGTTTGAAATAGAAGTTGGTCCCTGAAAATGGATATTACACATTTTCTTCTGATTTTCAGTGAAGTGTGTCTTGATGGTATGGAATATACTATAAAGCATATGTACCTCACAGGGCCTAGTTTTCCAAAGCCTTGCAGTTTCAAACATTGACCTTGCAGAGGACTGGAAATTTTCCTCAGGCTATAAAGTCTCTGGTGTAACATAAAGATTTGTGGCACAGCAAGGTTGCTGGCTCAAGGACAGACTAGTTACTGATTGTTATGTAAAGATACCGAGAAATTGCTGTAAGATCACTTAATTGTTTAATGGAATGTCATCTGACTTGTTTCACTGAAAGTTACCAGCCTATATTGTTAAATTATAACCCCACCTATGTTCTCTTCCTGTAACTTCCTGTTCTGGAAAATAAATGCAGGAAGAGAACCCCAATTCGGGGTTAATTTCCCAAGGAAGGGTTGTCCCTCGCTTGAGGTTTCTGGCCAGAGATTAACCACTTTGGGGTCTCTCACCGCTCAGAAGAGATGGGCTTTGAGTAATCCTTTGCCTCTCTGTCACCCAGGCGAAGTGAGGTGACAAATCCATGGGGGGCAAAGCAACACAAAGCAACATGATGGTAGTTCTAATTTACTTACCATTGAGCATAAATTAAATATGTATTAGTCAGTTTACATGCAGCACACTTAGATGTTTAGATGCAGTGGCCTTCTATTTAAACAACCATCTCTTTAGCAATTCTTGATAGTTCCCTCACCACAGGGAACAAGAAAACTGTACAGATGGATTAGTTTTATATATGGGCTTTAAATAAGCATTGTGTCTTTCTTTTCTTTAAAATAATCAGCTAGAATTTATTGATTACTCAATACATGCCGAGGGGTGAGAGTTCATTTTTGTGTTGAAAACTGTGGAAATAAATTCTGCTTGTGGAAAAAGTGGTATAGGTTTCTCCTATTCTAAAACTCAATTTTACTCCTTATATTGTATAACTAAATTTTTATTTGGTTTTTACTTGGTTAAAGTATAAGATGACTCCAAAGACTTTCATTTTTCTTGGCTAAGAGTCAGAATATACAACCAATTTGGAAAACGAAAAGTTTTGGGAATTGGTAATCTAGACCTTGGATTTCGGATTAAGTGTCTCTTTGCTCCTTCATTATGAGTGTTCTACTACTGAGATTACATGTGTACAGAGCACCTCACTGAAAGCCCATTTTCCATGAAAATTTGGGTTTATTTTCTTTATCAGATGAAGTTAACTGAGTTGTGGAAAGTGTGCACAAGCTAGAGATTCAGGTTTACTCTGTGATCTTAGACAAACGAGATAAGACACTAATCATATTTGTTACTGGAGGAGATGCTTTGAGTTCTCTGTCTATGCCGACACGCTCTTTAGGAACCCATCCTTGCACCGTTAAGAGATGGACCAAGAAATACATATGGCTTCCTCAAAGGGGGATATTCCCAAATGTCCACTTCACATGTGGTACAAAATCATGAGAGATGAGAAGTAATTTGCATAAGACAACAGTAGAAGCTATAGGAAAAAAACGGCAGGATTATCACCAGAAGGGATCCCCCGCTCACTGCCATAACAGGAAAAACTTTCAACGTATTATCTATAAGATTACAAAAAATGCTGTGCAAAAGTGATTGCTGTTTTATGTAGTTCTTTCATTTTCTGAGATTAGAACTGTGCCTTATTTACATATCTGGACTTTGAGCAGAATTCAGTGACTGGAAATGACATTGTTTTGTTCCCCTTCAATAGAACATTAATTGAATTCACTTGGTGGGATGGTAGCAAAAGGATATTTTCTGTCAAGAAGAGAGATAGCTAGGCTTCACCAAATAAGGCCCTCTTCCACATTTCTCAGACTCCATTGTCCAGACTTGGGGTCTGGACAATGCGATATTAGAAGTAAAGTAAGGCTCTTTGGGACATGGTTCTCAAAAGCATCTTGCAGAATGTTTCTGCCTTTCCTTCTCTGGCCACACAGCCCTGGTGGCATAAATATTAGATGGAGGAAACTCATCCAGTCCTTTGCTGGATAGAGATGTGAGCAAGAACTAAAATTTTCTTGGTTTACTCAAAGACAGTTGTCACGAAGCATGGGCTAAACTATGTTTTGGCTTCCATTGTTGCTCTTGAGATTATACTTGGATACTCTAAATTCTTTGAAGATAACCTGTTTGAGAGACTTGTTTTTAAGATATTTTCTTTGTATTTGGCTTTTGGTAGTTTTATAAATTGAAAGTTTATCTGTATGATCTTTCCATGAATATACTGGGATTCTTGGCATCTTTAATCTGTAAAATTCTCAGACTTGAACATTGTTTCTGCTTCATTTTTGCTATTTTTTCATGTGAATTCCATTAAACATGTGTCAGTTATTTCATATTATTACTTCTCTCAACATCTTTTGTCTCTCTGTCACTTTGCACAGTTTCTTATGGGTTGTCTTCAAATGTACTAACTCTCTTTTCAGCTTTCTAAAATCTGCTACTAAACTCATCCATTGATTTGCTTTGTACGAATTCAGCCCCAAATGTACGCTAGATTACCTAGTTAGTTCCTCACTATTAAGGGTTAGTTGATTTTTACTCTTTTTAAAATTCTGATGCAAGAAAGTGTGTGGCTTGATCTCTTAGAAAAAATTATTTATCAATATCACAAAATCAGGCAGAGGATGTGGCTAGGGTTAGGAGAGATAAACAGATTTTATTTCCTTCTCTCATTTCCTACAATTATTTAGTGGGGACACATTAAATCTAAAATCGTATCTACACCATAAGTAAATCTGCATCTGAATTGTAAGTTTCAATGTTTGTATGTCTCAATAACTATAATTTTTAAGGTGGATTTGTTATTTTCGAGTATGCCTGTCTGTTAAATATAAGGGCAAGTTGCACACACATATCTCTTTTGCACATACAACTGCTCATGTACCATATTGATGTAAACTAATATGTACAATGAAATATGGTTTCTTGCTAGGGTGGATGAGGTGAAGAGATACCTTACCACACGGTGAAAGAATATAGCTTATTCTCCTATGATCATCTATCTCACTCATTTCATTCAGCTCTGTTTTTTTCTACTCTCTGATTTCTATTTTTATATTCCACAATGCTGCTTTCCTTTTACTCTCTCAGGTTTCTCCTATTTCTTACCAGTTACTTGCTAAAAGGAAATAATTAATTATGCTTAATGTAAAACTAGGCCAACAATTATTTTCCTCTTCCAATTTTATCTCTAATTATGAGAAGATAAACAGTTTTCCATTTTTAAGTGATCTGAAGTGTTGGAGATCAAATCGGTAGGGTAGTTGTGATCATGGCAGCAGGGAGGTAAAAGTATTGTGACTTTTTAACAAACTCTAAAACATCCCAGTGAAGCCTAGTTTCAGCTGATTTCAATGCTAAAAATCAGAATTCAGTTACAAAAATTTTATTATCAGAAAAGGTCACCACCATCCAGCAGAGGAACTATTGAAATTACAATAAAATGTGTGATGTTTGGAGAAGGCAGACTTTTTTCTGTAACAAGAAATATAGTTTTTACTGATGGTGCTTATTGCCAAATGCTTAAGCTTCTCTTCTTTCCAAAATTGACTTAGGACAAATTTTCAGCTCTTCTCTGGGATCTTATTTACTAATCAAAGAGATTTTTATGTGTGTAACCAAGGCATCTTCAGATTTTCATTTCCTATTAAATCTATTTTTTAAATATTACTTAAAAAAAATTCTTTCTTTTGTTTAATCATTGTACAATATAAACATTTTTGTGGCCTGTTACCAATTTCTCCCTAGACCCCTTCCCCCCCCCTTTCCCACCTCTAGTGGCCTCAGTTATGTTCCCTCCTTTTGCAAGTTCAAGGAGCTATTGTGATTGTTATATCTTTCTTTCTTTCTCTCTTTTTTGTTTGTTTTTTCAGCTTCCACTTACGAGTGAGGACATGCACTATTTCTCTTTCTGTACTTGTCTTATTTCACTTAACATAAATTTCTCTAAGTTCATCCATATTTCTATGAATAGCAGAATTTCATTCCTTTTTATGGCAGAGTATTATTCCATTGTGTATATATACCACATTTTCCTTACCCAGTCAATCACTGGACATTTAGCTTGGTTCCAACTCTTAGCTATTATAAATAGAGCTGCAATAAACATGGGAGTGCAGGATCCCTTTGGCATGATTTCCAGTCCTTTGGGTATACACCCAGCAGCAGCATTTCTGGCTTGTATGGCAGTTCTATCTGTAGTTGTTTGAGGAACCACCATACTGTTTTCTATAATGGCTGCATTAATTTACATGTCCCACCAATAGTGTAGGTGGGTTCCCCTTCCTCCACATCCTTGCCAACATTTGTTATTCTCTTTCTTTTTGATACTGGCCAGTCTAACTGATGTGAGATGATATCTCAATGTGGTTTTAATTTTCATTTCCCTGATGCTTAGTGATGTTGAGCATTTTTTCATGTGTCTATTGGTCATTTGTATGTCTTCCTTTAAGAAATGGCTATTCAGCTGCTTTGCCCATTTTTTAATTGGATTGTTATCTTTTTCCTGTTAAGTTGTTTGAGTTCCTTATATATTCTGGATATTAACCCCTTGTCAGATGCGTAGTTTGCAAATATTTCCCCCCATTCTTTGGGTTGTCTTTTTGCTCTGTTAACTGTTTCTTTTGCTGTACAGTAGCTTTTTAATTTGATATAATCCCATTTGTTTATTTTTTTGTTGTTTTTGCCTATATTTTGGGGGTCATATTCAGAAAGTCTTTGCCCAGTCCTGCTCTCTGAAGTGTTTCCCCTATGCTTTCTTTTAGTAGTTGTATATTTTTTGGTCTTATATATAAGTCTTTAATCCATTTTGAGTTCATTTTGATATTATGCCAAGAGGTAGGGGTCTAGTTTCATTCTTTTACATATGGGTGTCTAGGTTTCTCTGCAGCACTTATTGAAGAGGCAGTTATCTACACAATGTATAGATAACATCACCCTCGTCAAAGATCAATTGACTGTAAGTATGTGGGTTGATTTCTGAGTACCTGTTTGTATGCCAGTACTCTGCTGTTTTGGCTACTATAGTTTTATAGTATAATTTGATGTCAGATAGTGTAATGCCTTTGGCTTTATTTCTTTTGTTCAGAATTGCTTTGGCTATTTGGGGTCTTTAGTTGTCCCATATGAATGTTAGGATTAATTTTTCTATTTCTGTGAAGAATGTCATTGGTAATTTGATGGAGATTGCATTGTATCTGTAGGTCACTTTTCACAATGTTGATTTTTCCAATCCAAGAGAATGAAATTTCTTTCCATTTTTTGTGCCCTCTTAATTTCTTTCACCTGTAATTTGTAGTTCTCATTGCAGAGATCACCAAAGAGAAATGTGAAATATTGAAAATAACTGTCATTTTGAAAAATGAAAATGTTAAATTTGTATCTGTAGACTACTGCCATTGTTATGAATGTTGATATAGCGTCTAGCAAAGACAGCAAATGCAGTGGTTCGCATTTTCAATTCAAATGAACAGAAAAAAAATCAAAGGGAATGTCTGTATATAAGCCTTGTGAAAGCATAGAAGCTGTGTCCTGCCTGACAGGAAGAATAATTTTAAAAGTCCCTGGAAGTGTTAACTGAATGTAATGTCAAACTGTCAACAACTGCTTTCAAAAAATAAATTACCTCTAAGCCCTTACGTATTTTTTCACACCTTCTATTCCCCTGCTACCAATTAGTTAATACTTGCTTTGACAGGGAGGTGATGATTCTCAATAATCTAAGACTTCAGATGTAGTGTGAATAACTTTAATAATGCTCTTACAGGAGAAAATCTCTTATAAAGCCTCACTATATCAAATCCTAATTTAGAGAAATGTAGCAACAAGCTGCAAAGTGCTCTCAAGTTAATGTGCAAATGTTTATTGGATTCTCTCCTCTTCTAAGGTTCGTGTTTCACTTATGTATCTATCCTCTCCCAGGGACACATTTCCTAAAGGAATTTATATTGCTTTTATTGATCACCATAGAAAATTAAACTTATATTCAGCAAGAATAAAATATATCATTCTTGAATTATTAGACTGTTTGTGCTACTGATACACATGAGAAATGGTTATCAGAAAATGAAGCCACACTTTAAAATATCTCAAAGAAGTATTTATATGAAGATGTTGGAAAAGTGAGCAAGGGAATAATAAAAATTATATATTAGCCAAGCAAACAAGCTAAAGAACTTTCAGACTACATAGCAAGGCAACTATATCTCAGGTAACAGGCAAAAAAAAAATTAATGCTGTGTAAAAGTGCCAGGATGATTCTAAAGTATTGCAGTAGTCAGAGTCAAATCTTAGCAAAACTCCAACTTTATTTTTTCCCACTGTGATACTCTTCCTCCCCTTTTAGTAACCCCTCTTGTTTTTCTACCTCAACCTTAGATGCCAACCCTAGGTCATCAAGCTGCTCTTTGGATCCCCAGGACACCCACCCCAAGATGCCTGTGTCTGCCTCTTGCTTGGATACCTGCCCTTTCTTCCATCTTCTTCTAATCAAATATTAGTCCTATGTTCACTACTTTTACCATTTATCACAACAATGATGGCTTTTGAAATGAAATGAAGCTCTCTTTATTTTTGTGGTAAAAATCTATCACCATGCCTGGAAGAAATGCATGAGCTATTCTCTTACATTGTCTCAATTCTTTGCTCCCCACTCAGGTCACCTGGCTGAATGATTTTATTAAAACCTAAGTCAAATTATGTCATTTCTTTCTTGAAACCCTCCAGTGGCTTTCTATCTTACTCAGATTGAAAACTCGTAATTGCCACATTAAAACGATCTACAAGACCCTACGTAATCTGCTGATGGGTCAGTTTACTCCTTCCACCCTGCTTTTATTTGCTGACTTTCCATTCTTGTGCATCAATGACAGCAACATTGGCTTCCTGGTCTTGCTCCTGAAGACACTGGGACACTCCTACCTCTATTGCTGATAGCAGAATTCCTGAAACTGAGTAATTTTAAAGAAACAGAATTTATTTCTTGTAAGTTTTGGAGGCGAATTTCAAGGTTGAGAGGTGCATCTGATGAGGGCCTTCTTCTTGGTGGGGATTCTCTAGCGTCCTGTCGCAAGGTAGGAGGATATTACATGGTGAGAATGGCAAGAAGTTTTTTTTACGTGTTTACTTACTCTCCTTATAAAGCCACCCGTCTATTCTATTCCATAATAACCCGTTAAACTATTAACCCATTAAACCATGAATGTCTGAATCTATTTAGGAGGGCATAGTCCTCACGATCTAATTACTTCTCAAAGGCCCCACCTTTCAAATACACAGTCGGATTCCTCACCCTCTTAACACTGTTACAATGTGGATCAAGCTTCAACATGAGCTTGGAGACATTCAAACCAGAGTTTAATAATTTTTGAATCACTGGGACTCTGTCACTTAACACTGTCTTTTTTGAGGAAATTTTTCAACGAAACTAGAGCATTCCATGTAACAGTTGGAGTTTCAGTCTCCATGTCAATTTCTTAAAAATTATTTTGATCATTTTCCTCAAATTCCACAACTAGGGGGGTAATTTTCACTTCTAGTCATACCAGGACTCAGATGAGTTTATGTCATTGAGATATTGAGCTCATCTAGAGACCTAACATGTAAGAGCTAAGGTTTTCACTCCTGTCCTTACAACAAGAAAGAGAAAAGCAGGAGAAACTAAATATCAATGACTTATACATATCTGAAAACTGAGATCAAATGGCAACACTCCATCCCTAGTCCCAACTCTAAAAAGATAGACAAATCTGGAGATTCACAGCCAAGATCAGCTTACTTAAAGCAGAAATTCTAGGTAGCTTTGGAGATAAGGCCTGTGGGGAGGTAATAAATGTTAAATGAGGTGAGAAGGGAGGGCCCTTAAACTGGTAGGAACACTTAAATGGTGATTTTGACGAATTGCTGCAGGCTGAGTGTGAACTATCATGTGAATGAGAAACTCCTGGGAGCCACAGTCAAATCTTAAGAAGAGCCCCACATTATCTTAGATTTTTACGTTGAGGAGCCCCACCAGGTTCTCAGGATGAAGAATCCAAAAGGGTAACCATTGTGAAATATGCCTAGGGTCTTTCCGTCACAAAGGCCTGATTTCCAAGAGAAACTACTTCCCCACAGCTTTATTCCATGAAAGAGAGGGCATTTCTTTGATTCTTGCCCCTTTACACTTGTGAAAGTCATGGCCAGGAACTCTGACCAACTAAAAGACTGAAGTTTAATCATCATTTCATAGAATGATTTACCAATCCCACATATTGCCACTACATCAACAGGATGACAACATAATAACAGTGGATTACAAGCTATAAAATGCAAACTCTATGTAAGAACTCTTTTGAAAAATCCAAAGAAAACAAGAGAAAAAAACAAGATATAGGAAGAAATTGGGACTTCTGACATTTACAACTACAGCAAACATTAAACACAGCTCAACTCAACAATAGTAACATAAAACCTCACAAAGAGGAAGGCCGATTTACCCCATTTCCTGATTTTTTTCCCATTACCAGATGCATCATATGCACCTTTAACAACAAAACAATACAGTTATAAGCAAAGCACACAGGGACAAATACCATATGTACTCTCTCATTAGTGGCTGCTAAGAGATAAAGAAGAAAGAAAAGAAAGACCACAGTGGTGTGTTAGACTTGCAGAGGGAGAGAACATACCTTGGGCTGCAAAGTGGAGTGGAGAAAGAGGGATGGGAAGGAGGCTTGGGGATAATTGAGGGGATAGTTGTGTGGTTGACATGGGGTATAATCACAATCTGTGGTATGGACATGCTGCCAGTATGGATTTGGCCATCTCATCTTAGGCACGAGTGGTGACAATTTGCTTTGTACCCCATGAGTATTCATAAGCAATAAAAACAAAACAAAACACCAAAAAAAAAAAAAAAAAAAAAAAGAGAGAGAGAGAAAGAAATAACAGTTGAGAAATTAACAAACAAACAAACAAAAATACAGTTTTAAGAGATAAAGCAAGCATCAGAACCAGACTCAGGTACAGCACAGATTTTGGGATTATCAGACATAGAGTTTAAAGTAACTATGATTGAGGTGTCCAGTCAAGATGGTGGAATAGACAGTCTCCAGCATCACTCTCTCCCACAAATCAACCAATTTACAACTATTAAAAAGCAACAACAGCCAAGTTGGGGCCACTAGAGCTCAAGGAAAGAGGAGAAGAGACCTACAGAAGACATGAAGGCAGGAGAAGCCACAGTGAGAAAAAGAAAGGACCACTCCCACCATTTTGAATCCCAGCCACTCCCAAGCTGGAGCTTGTGAGCAAACAGAGTAAAAGTTAGCAAAAGCCACAGCTGTGCCCTTCCTATGAAGTTGTTTGTAGGAGGCCGGAGAGAGGAGGGGGTTGGTGGTGCTCAGGCCAGCAGAACCACTAACAGGGTTCCTGTGGACCCACATAAGAGCAAGGAGCCAGAAAAACTTTGAAAAGAGCTGCTCAGAGGCTGGTGAGTCATCCCAAGGGACTGGCACAAGGCCTGTCCCACAGAAAGTGTTTGGAGCATGGGTGGTGGGGGAGCTGAGCCCACTGGGGGAACACTGGGGCACAGCAAGGACAGCTGATCTTCCCTCCAATCAGCACAGAACCACTCTATGTAGACTGGTCAGGAATATAGAACTGCAGGGGGCACACTTGCTGAAAGACTCAGGTCTGGACCAGAGTTTCTACACAATCCAGTTGTTCCAGATCTCATGAGACCCAGAAGTACCTACAAAGTCAACCATTAAAACCTGATCTGCACAAAAAGCCTTCCCCAGGGAATCAGCAGCAAAGCAGCAATTTAGCTCAACCATGGGGCTCAAGTGCTGATCCCCACAGGAAGTTCCCCCACTTTAGAAGTAAGCAAAAGACAACAAATTAGTTCCAATGCAGAGTTTAAGTTGTGGGAACAGTGAGTAATCCAACACAGAACTGAAAGAAAAAACAAAATACCCACAGACCAGAGACAAAGTTTGATATTAATAATAAAAGTCTCATTCCACCAGAGAACACCTATAAAACCTAGAAGGACCAGAAGCACCTGGGCCCTTAAGCCTGGGAGGGGGCAGGGCCAGGGGCCTCAGCCATGCCTCCTGATAGCCTGCACCCAGCCCAGTGACAACCACTGAGCCACCACAGGAAACATTCCACACTCCTGAACCAGGGACCAACTCCTCCTCCCACAACCAGGCCAGGTGCATGCCAAAAACACCATTTCCATGTAGGTGTCCCGCCACATCCACCACAATAGCCACAGATGCTGCAAAAGTGGCTAAATTTCACGAACACCATGCAGATGGTCCACCAGCCACTTGAGTGCATTGATACAAGGAGAGTCACCAGTGGAGACCAAAGAAAAGAAGAGGATGTCTCTCTCCACAAAGTTGATTCCAGAGTGACAGAAGAAGCATCTACATTATGATAATAGTGGGGGACTTGAACACATCTCTCTCAAAACTGGACAGATCATCTAGGCAAGAAATCAACAGAGTAAACTTTACTCTTTCAGAAGGAGAAAAGGAATCTAGAGTTATCAGAGATGTGAGGGGGAGGGAGAGGGGACAGGGAGAGATTTGATAAGGGGCACAAAGAATGAGTACAATTTGTAATAATGTATATGCTAATGAAATTGATTTGATCAACATACATCAATGTTGAACCCCGAAAATATGTATAATCAATTATGATTCAATAGAAAAAGAAGCTACAAAAAAATAAATAAAGTAACTATGATTAATGTATTAAGGGCTCTAATAGAAAAGTAGAGAACATGGAATAACAGATGGGTAATATAAGCACAGAAATAGAAAGAAAGAAAGAATCAAAATGAAATGGTAGAAATTGAACACATGGTAATAGAAATAAAGAGTGCCTTCGATGGGTTTATCAGGAGATACCACACAGCCAAGAAAATAATCTGTGAGCTTGAAGAAATGTGAATAGAGTCTTCCAAAACTGAAATGCAAAGAGAAAAAGAAAAAAAAATTAAGGAAAATAAACAGAATATCCAAGAACTGTGAGACAATTTCAAAAGAGAAAACATACACATAATTATAATACCAGAAGGAAAGAAAGGAGAGATGAAGCAGAAGAAAAAAATTCAAAATTAATGACAGACACCAATCCATGGATCCAGGAAGTTCAGACAATTACAGTGGACAATTTCTTGTTAGAAATCATGTAAGTAAGAAAAGAGTGAAGTATTTAAAATGTTGAAAGAAACACACACACACACACACACACACACACACACACACACACACACACACACACACACACACACACACACACACATCAATCTAGATTATATATCCAGCAAAATTATCCTTCAAAAGAGACTTTCTCAGTAAAGCAAAAACTGAAGGAATTCATCACTAGCAGGCCAGCTCTATAAAAAGTTACAAGAAGATTTTTATTTGTTGATTATAACTCAATAAAGCAGAAAACATAAGATTTTTAGGCAGTCAAAAAAATACTATAGGTCAGAAACTTGGATCTCTATGAAGAAAGTAAAAGTGTTGGAAATGGAAAATGAACAAAATCTCTTCCTCTTATTCTTAATTCATCTAACAAATAACTGCATAGATGGTAACAATGTATCAGATGATTATCACATGTGGATGATTAAAATAAATGCCAGAAATGTTATAAAGGACAGAAGAGAGAAATTGTTAATGTTCTAAGTTACTTGCACTGCACGGGTGGCAGCATAGTATTATTTGGAGGTAGACTTGGATTAGTTAAAAATATATATTGCAAATTCAGGGCATCTCTAAAATTTTTGAAAAGAAAGATAATTCCTAGCTAGGAGAGGAATCATAAAAAACCACTGAAAGCAGAAATAAATAGAAAAAGCAAAACAAAGAATAAGTGCAAGAAATAAAAGAAGACAAACATGGTAGATATTAATCCTAGTCTATGAATAATCACTTTAAGTGTGAATGATCTAAATCACCAATTGAAAGAGCGTGTCAGAGTCGATAAAAAACAAAGTGAATAGTTTTCAAGAAAACAACTTAATTATAAAGAGTTAATGTAAGAGATCCCATTGATTCTTTAGCAAAAGTGATTCATGCATCTGAGGTGCCAGGCATTGTGTGAGAGCTGAGAATAGGATGGAGTAAAAAGGCAGTCATTGTCCTTGTGAAGATTTCATGGTTCCAGTTCAATCAATCTTTCTTGCCATCAGGGCATGTTAAAGACTGAATATGTGTGTCCCCTTAAGAATTTATATTTTGAAGCCATAACTCTCAATGTGATTTTATTTGGAGATAGGGCCTGTGGGAAGATGATAAAAGTTAATGAGGTCATATGGGAGGGCCCTAATCCCATAGGGGTAGTGTCTGGTGTCTTACAAAAAGAGAAAGAAACACTATAGCTCACTCTTTGCCATGAGAGGACAGTGACTGGGTGGTAGTAAAGACTCTCTCCTTTGACCAAAACTTGAGTCAGGCTCCTTTGAGTCCTCTCTCTGACTAGACGCCAATCTTCGGATTTGCCCTTAGTCCCCCAGCTCTGCCTGATAGGTCCATTTTTAGCAAGAATCCTGCTGGTTCAGTTTAGTGAAATTCCTCCACCCTTGGTCTGACCACCCTTGATGTTTTATCAAATAAGTTATCTTCTACCCTAGATATCTTATCACCCTGGCATAATGCTGTGGACTGAACATTCCCCCAAAACCCAATGAAGCTTGACACCCATGGTAACAGTGATAAAAGTGTGGGAAATCTGATTATGGTATTTGAAATGTGGGGCCATTAAGAGGTGATTAAATTGTGAGGACTGTGCCCTCATGAATGGATTGATCCATTCATGGAGTAATGGGCATGGTTCTGATGGTTTTATAAGGAGAGCAAGTGAGCAGGTGATCTCTCTCTTCTTCAGCCCATTCTCATCATGAAACAACCTGGTTGCCACGGGACCCTGTAGAGAGTTCCCACCCGGAAGAAGGCACTTACCAGATGGGTTCCCTGGACCTTGGACTTCCGAGACTCCAAAACCGTAGGAAATAAATTTTATTTTCATTACAAATTTCCAAGTTTCAGGTATTCTGTCTTAGGCAACAGAAACAGACTAATATACCTGCCTTTAGCAATAATCCTTTCACGTTGATTTAGCCAGAATTCCCCTTACATCTGATGTTTCCTCTAAGTAATTTTCCATACATTGCCTCTGCCCAACTCCTTGTAAAAATTTCCACTTGTCTGTCCAGTGTTTAACAAGTGTCATGAATACCTTTTTTCTTTAACAGCAAGCCAGGAAGTGGGTCCTCACCAGGAGCCAGAGTTGGCTGACACCTTGATCTTGAACTTTTCAGCTTCAGAACTGTGAAAAATAAATCTCTGTTGTTTAAGCCACCCTGTCTATGATATTTTGTCATGGCAGCATGAGCAGACTAAAACAGGCACCAGCAATTTTTAAAATCACCAAGTGATTCTAATATGTAGCCAGGGTTGAGAAACCCTGCTTCATTATTTTTCATCATGAAAATAATACAAAAGCCAAACAAAACAAGAACTCTTCCTTGAGTCCATACATATGTTTTAAAAATAGCCTTTCTCTTTGAACTTTGGTTTTTCTCAAATATTCCTTGATGTCTCTGTTTCCTCACTTTCCATTTGTCCCTTGGTGCGCTTCAATCTGCTTTCTGTCACCTTTACTTTTGCCGGAGATTTCAGTGTCCTTAAAATACCAATGCAGCGACATTCCAGTCCTTTTATGTACCACTTCAGCAATTTCCACACTCCAGGTCATCCTTTTTCTTTCCTTTTCTCACCTCTTCTGTTCTTTTATTTTCTTCTTCTTTACACTAATTTTTCTGTCTTTTATTTTAATTTGTTATTTTGCTTTATCATTTTATTTCATAAAATGATAAAGAAAATGAAAATAATACTATTGTGACATTCATATTCTCACTGAATCAGGAAAAAAACAGATGTTAAGATTTTGTCATAAACACTATTTTATTCTTTAAGAAATAAATATAAGAGTTAAAGCTAAAGTCCATATTGATGTATAATACAAGAAACTTTCCCTTCTCCCTTTTCCTGGAGACACAGTCTATCATAAATTTTGTGTAAAATATTCAACCGTACATTAGTAAGTTCACATTAATAAATATGTGTATGTGTGTGTATATTGGTGCATGTACATAATTTATGGTATTGTCTGTTTTTTAAATTTTCAACAAATGGTATTGACAAGGGCAGAAACAGGCCCTTCATCTTTGCCCAAACCTACTTTGCCCCTGGCCAAATTTTCATTCTTTGTCTAATGATTATTAGCCAAGTTTAGAAATGTCTGTCCCCCTAAAATCAGTTAAACACAGAGAAAATATTTCCCATCTAGCTGACTGATTGAGACTTCCCTTTGGGATTGCAAAACAGTCCCAACTGTAAATTATCCAATCTGTAACTTATCCACTGTTCCCTATAAATACCTGAAATTGAATCACCCAGCTGGGACCCTCTGATCATAGGAACAGAGATGCTGTCCCCATTGCCATAGCCTAAATAAAATCAGTATCCTAACTAGTTTCTATCATTGACAGTATTGTACTGTACTGAACATGGATTTCTCTGCCTTTTACCAGTAAGACAATTCACACCATAAACAACTTCACACTATTTAAGCCTCAATGTACTTTTGAGGTATGTACATTAATCAAAAAAAATTTTTTTTTTTTTCTTTTTGTTGAATTATTTCTAGGAATACTTAAAGAATGAGACTATAATTCATTTGTATTATTCACTATTTTATTGATGGCTGATTAGGTTATACTCACTTGTTTTGCTGCAATGTTAACTTGTAAATGTCTTTACATGCATATATGTTAGAGTTTCCCCTAGTTCATGATGAGGATTAATAATAAAAACAATTGTATTATGTTTCAAGTTCTTTGCATTTGATTAGTCATTTTATCCCTATAATATTTTTATGTCAATATTATTCCTGTTTTAAAATTATGAAACTAAGACAAAAAGTTATAATTTTCCCAAGAAGAAACAGGTGATATTTTCAGTTAGCAGGATATATGCATTTTCAATTTTGTTGAATAATGCCAGATTGCTTTCCAAGGTGTCTGTTCTATTTTATTTTTTAATGAGCAATGTTTGACACTACCCATTCCCCAACATCCTCATCAATAATTGCTAATGTCAGACTTTTGAATTTTTGCCAGAATGATGGGTGAGGGATGATTTTTCATTTGATTTATTCTGATTATCGGGGATTTATTTTCCCTTACCATTTCTTTTTCTTTTGTGAATTGTTTATGTTGTTCCTTGACAAGTTTCTTATTTGCATAATTATTTTGGTTGGATTTTCACATTGATTTGTAGACATTCTTTAAATATTCATATATATTAATTTTTTGTCCAATAAATAGCTCATATTTACAATTTTATTTTTTTTATTTCTTTGTTTACACAGAAAGTTTTTAAATTGGATGTACTCAAATCATTGTTTTACTTTTTAAATATTTATATTTATGTTTTCCTTAAGAAATTATCTTTCCCACATTTATAAAATATATGTTTTGTTTGGATTTAGGTATTATAATAATTTACACCTTTTCCCCTACCTTTGAGTTCAGAACAAATTGATAAAAAGACAGAAGCTTTGGAAAATGGAGGTCAACATTGGACTTCACACAAATATTTACATCTTGCTGAGTTGTCACAATTTGCTATTTTCAAGTAACCAACAGATGGAGTGTTCGGGATTACAGCAAAAACTGCTCATTAATTAAGGTTTCATTATAGGTACAGAGAGGGAAAAAGGGCAGACTTCAGTGCTAACTCAAATATTATTGCCAAATAGAGACAAGGGCAAAGCCATGAATTATCCTATTGTAATTTTATTTCTACTTTTTAAAAATCAGATTGAACATGTTTCCTTCTATTCTTAATGTAATAAGATTTTTATCTAAGAATGAGTATCTGGATATTGAATGCTTTTGATCTATTAAAATGCATATTTTTTCTATTATTCTGCCAATGTGTCAATTTACAGGAATTGATTTTGAATGGTAATGTAAACTGTATTGCTGGAATAAACCCAGCTTGGAACTAATCTTCCAGTTCGTAAATTAGTTCTTCTATTTTAAAATGCTGTTAGATCCATCTTTTCAGCTCCAACTTTCATTTATTCTGTTATTCAGATTGAGAATTTCCATTTGATATTTTTCGTAGTATAGGGTTCTCTGATATAATTTCTTATCATGCCATCTCATTTCTGGCATATATAAGCCACACACACATTTTAAGAACTGCATGTAATAATTCTGATTTCTGAACTCTCTGGGATGTCATATGGTCTTTTTTTTGCTCTGTTTTGAGTCATGCAGTCTTATTTTTGGTAATCTTGGTAACATTTGAATGCTGGACATATATATATATATATATATATATATATATATATATATATATATATATAAATATATATATATAAAATGTCTGGCTAATGTCTGAGTTAAAGTACTCTGAAATTCTTGTATTTTCTGGAAAATCTTAATAGAATTAAATTATATTAGACTTCAGCAAATCAAGAACATATGTTACAGTCTGAAGTGTAATCACTGAAATCATAGCAAAAGATGTAAAACTAACAAGCTCGAATAGGGACACAAATAGAATATTGAAAATACTTAAATTATTCAGAGAAATCTCTCTCCTTAGTATAAGTGATGTGAGGAGAACGAAGCAAGAACTGTTCGCCTCGTCTTGATAAGAAGAATCTTTTTACAAAGAATAAAATACTCTAGTTCTCATTGTTTCTAAAACTTAAAATTTCAGTGTACTAAATAAACATTACTTTTAATAATTATTTTATTTTCCTATTCCTTCATAATCAACAATGAGAGTTTTTCTGTATTTTGTCTAAATGGTTAAAAGTTACTGAACAATCAGTCATATGCTTTCCCTTGATTATTTTCTTTTTCTTTTTGTTTGTTGTTGTCGTGTTTTTTTTTTTGTTTTTTTTTTTGTGGCTGGCTGGTATGGGGATCCGAACCCATGACCTTAGTGCTATAAGGCTGCACTCTAACCAACTGAGCTAACTTGCCAGCCCTCCCTTGATTATTAAGATCACTTTGCACAGTTTCAGCTCACACAGTCATTTTTCCAGTTCCACAGCACCACACAGAGTTAGGTCTAACCTGCAGGAGCAAAACCTCTTGCTCTGCCTACCATGGCAAATGGAAGTGATTTCAAAGCAGTAGTCAGGATGTGTGTGCACCTGTCTGCTGTTTATGTTTCGTGAGGTATAAGCCATGTGAGCTCAACATGTCTGTTGGGTGGGTTTGATTCATCAAAAAAGCATATGTGTTCCTTTCATCATATTTTTCCCCCCAAATAACCTAGTGACTCCATTAAATCAGTCAGTGTTATTAACCATGTTTTCAAAATGACAAGGTGATAAGAAAAACGAGGTGAAATTTAGAAAGACTTTGAGCCTAGGCAGCAAATTTCTGTAGAGATTTCAAATTCTAAGCTACAATTCCAAGATTTGATGACAATTCAGATGTGTCTCAAGATAAAAGCCATCAAACAATGGTTTATTTACAACAATATTTATAATAAACATGTCTAAAGATTAGACTGGCGCATTGTTGTAGAAAGACTTCAGTGTCAGCCCCAGGAATATATACTTAATTTGTAAAAAAAAATATATATATATATACCAAAAATATTAGTGATGCTACTTCTTAGAATATTCGTAGCTGACACTTTATAAGATTTTCTTTCTGTCAGCTATAAATATTAGTTTTTAAAATATATCTTAGTATATGAATGAAAAAATTGCAATTATTTTACTATGCTTTTATTTGTCCTATTTTGATTTATGTATTTTATTGTTTTTCTACTAGCGATTTTTATTTTCTCTTGTTTTCTTCTAGTCTCTCAGTTAAATGCCTGTGATTGAAAATCAAATTCAAATATAATTAAGAGAATAATTATATTAATTTTTGTTGGAGTTTGAATCTACTTCTTATCCATAATTTATTTGTTTTGCAATTTCACCCTGAGGATCAATGTGTATTCCCATTTCTATTCTGAAACCATGAAATGTTTATATTTACTTTTTATTTACAATATGAATGAATGGCCTAGTACATTATTTTTCCCCATGCAGTCTATGAATTGAACATGTAGTAAAAAATGATTTAAGAGTAATTGTGAAAACTAGCCTATTTGTTTTAATTGTGACACTAATTGATATCCTTTTTATACATCTTTTTATATAGTGCCATGTCTTCAGTTATTATGTAACTATGGATACAGTTTTAACAAAATATTTTAACCTGCATGAATCAAAATGAGGTATTATTTAAAAATAAATATGCATGAATACAAAATACAGGAAATAGACTGAAAGAATCCAGCCAAACATGGTGGTGGTTGTTTCGTCATGGGAGTTATGGAGAAGACTGAGTTCAAAAGGGGACTTCAGCTATTCCATGCATATTTTAAATTTTAAAATCAAAAAGAATAAAGCATATGTAACAGTTGCTAAATATGTCTGGCATAGATATATGTTTGTTATATTATTCATTTTAAGTCATTTATCTCACCCTTTTAGTTAACTCCTTTGCCCAGGACATTTTTATTTTAATGTTAAATTTTATAGTCAGTGGTGGACATCTCCAACATAAATTATATTTGATAAGCAGTCAGTTTTCATTTTGGTATGATTTCCCATTCCATATAACTACTTTTCTAGGATCTCTAACAATAACATTAAGTAGCAATGGATTTATTTAAAATGGTAAGGTATTTGTTGCCTAATGTTACACCCTCTCTCTCTAGGCTGTGATTTAAATAAATATAACTTATGTACAGTATTCTTTTTCTTTTTATGAAAATTTAAGGAATATGGTTTGTGATAGTTCATTTTACATGTCAACTTGGCTAGGGCATATTACCCAGATATTAGGTCAAACACCAGTCTAGATTTTGCTGTGAAGGTATTTTTTACATGAAATTAACATTTAAAGTAAACTTCTGGGTAAAGAAGATTACCCAATATAAGAAGAGTAGATCTCATCCACTCAGTTGAAGGCTTTCAGAGAAAACAGAATGAGGTCCCTTAAAAAAGAGTATATTCTGCCTCTAGACTTGCCTTCAGACTTGGGCTGCAATATCAACTCTTCCTGGAGTCTCCAGTCTGCTGACTCATACACAGATTTTGGACTTGCTAGCCTTTACATTCGTGTGAACCTATTTGTCAAAATTAATCTCTGAGTTTATCCATGTTGCTGTGAACGGCAGAATTTCTTTCCTTTTTATGTCAGAGTAGTATTCTATTGTGTATATATACCATACCACATTTTCCTTATCTAGTCATCTGCTGGTGGAAATTTAGGTTGGTTTCAACTCTTGGCTATTGTGAATAGCGCTGTGATAAACCTGGAAGTGCAGGTATCCCTTTGATGTGATGATTTCCATTCCTTTGAGTATACACTCAACAGTGGGATTGCTGGATCATACGGCAGTTCTGTCTATAGTTGTTTGAGGAACTCTATACTGTTTTCATAATGGCTGTACTAATTTACAGTCCCACCATCAATGCAGGAGAGTTTCCCTTTCTCCACATCCTCACCAGCATTTGTTATTCTCTGTCTTTTTGATACTGGCCAGTCTAACTGGCATGAGATGATATCTCAGCTTGGTTTTGATTTTCACTTCCTTGACGCTCAGTGATGCTGAACAGTTTTTTTCAAGTGTCTGTTTGCCCAAAACTGTAAAACTACTAAAAGAAAACATAGAGGAAACAGTTTAGGGAGTAGGACTAAGCAAAGACTTTATGATGAAGACCCCAAAAGCACAGGCAATAAAAGGAAAAATAAACAAATAGGATTACATCAAACTAAAAAGCTTCTGCATAGAAAAAAAAAAAACCAATTAATAGAGTGAAAAGAAACCCTATGGAATGGGAGAAAATATTCACAAACTGTACATCTGACAAGGGATTAATATCCAGAATATTAAAGGAACTCAAACACCTTAATGGTAAAAAAAAAAAATGTAAAAACATGTAACCTTAATCCATTTTGAGTTGATTTTAGTATACGGTGAGAGGTATGGATCTAGTTTCATTCTCCTGCATATCGATATCCAGTTATCCCAGCACCACTTGCTGAAGAGGCAGTCCCTTCCCCAGTGAATAGGTTTGGTGCCTTTGTCAAAGATCAGATGGCAGTAAGTGTGTGGGTTGATTTCTGGATTCTCTATTCTATTCCATTGGTCAGTGTGTCTGTTTTTATGCCAGTACCATACTGTTTTGGTTATTATAGCTTTGTAGTATAGCTTAAAGTCAGGTAGTGTTATGCCTCCAGCTTTATTTTTTTTGCTGAGCATTGCTTTGGCTATTCGTGGTCTTTTATTGTTCCATATAAATGTCTGAATAGTTTTTTCCATTTCTGAGAAAAATGTCTTTGGAATTTTGATGGGGATTGCATTGAATTTGTATATCACTTTGGGTAGTATGGACATTTTCACTATGTTGATTCTTCCAATCCAAGAGCATGGAATATCTTTCCATCTTCTTGTATCCTCTCTAATTTCTCTCAGCAGTGGTTTGTAGTTCTCATTATAGAGATTTTTCACCTCCTTGGTTAACTCAATTCCTAAGTATTTTATTTTTTTGGTGGCTATTGTAAATGGGCAGGCTTTCTTGATTTCTCCTTCTGCATGTTCACTATTGGAGAAAAGAAATGCTACTGATTTTTGTGTGTTGATTTTGTTTAAATATACACCCTGAGACAATAAAACTTCTTAAAGAAAACATAGGGGAAACACTTCAGGAAATAGGACTGGGCACAGACTTCATGAATACGACCCCAAAAGCACGGGCAACCAAAGGAAAAATAAACAAATGGGATTATATCAAACTAAAAAGCTTCTGCACAGCAAAAGAAACAATTAAAAGAGTTAAAAGACAACCAACAGAGTGGGAGAAAATATTTGCAAAATATACATCTGACAAAGGATTAATATCCAGAATATATAAGGAACTCAAACAACTTTACAAGAAGAAAACAAGCAACCCAATTAAAAAATGGGCAAAAGAGCTAAGTAGGCATTTCTCTAAGGAAGATATCCAAATGGCCAACAGACATATGAAAAAATGCTCAACATCACTCAGCATCCGGGAAATGCAAATCAAAACCACATTGAGATACCATCTAACCCCAGTTAGGATGGCTAAAATCCAAAAGACTATGAACGATAAATGCTGGCGAGGCTGCGGAGAAAAAGGAACTCTCATACATTGTTGGTGGGACTGCAAAATGGTGCAGCCTCTATGGAAAATGGTATGGAGGTTCCTTAAACAATTGCAAATAGATCTACCATACGACCCAGCCATCCCACTGTTGGGAATATACCCACAGGAAAGGAAATCATCAAGTCGAAGGTATACCTGTTCCCCAATGTTCATCGCAGCACTCTTTACAATAGCCAAGAGTTGGAACCAGCCCAAATGCCCATCATCAGATGAGTGGATACGGAAAATGTGGTACATCTACACAATGGAATACTACTCAGCTATAAAAACGAATGAAATACTGCCATTTGCAACAACATGGATGGACCTTGAGAGAATTATATTAAGTGAAACAAGTCAGGCACAGAAAGAGAAATACCACATGTTCTCACTTATTGGAGGGAGCTAAAAATTAATATATAAATTCACACACACACATACACACATACACACACAAACCGGGGGGCGGGGTGGAAGAAGATATAACAACCACAATTATTTGAAGTTGATACAACAAACAAACAGAAAGGACATTGTTGGGGGGGAGGGGGGAGGGGGGAGGGAGGGAGGTTTTGGTGATGGGGAGCATTAATCAGCTACAATGTATATCGACAAAATAAAATTTAAAAAAAAAAAATAAATAAAAATAAATTGTGGATAAAAAAAAAAAAAAAAAAAAAAAAAAAAAACATGTAACCTGATTAAAAAATGGGCCAAGGAGCTGAATAGACATTTCTTAAAGGTTTGATTTAATTTTTTACCTTTATATTTTAAAATATTTAAAGCACTGGGATCTCACTATAACTTGCTGTCACAAGATTCATCCTGCCACATTATTTTGAATGCAGCTCTACAGCCAGGTTTGAGCCTTTAAAATATGTTTTTTTGTTGTTGTTTTTTTGTTTTTGTTTTTCCTAGACAGCAATGTACCAATTTATTGACAGTGAATGGCATATGGGAGAAAGAATTACTGAAATCCAGATTAAAATCTAAGAATTATTTTTGTTTCTATAACTTCTTCACTTTCTACCGTCCAGATTAGCAGAATGAAATTTAATTGTGCTTATTACCTTTAGCTCAAAATCATGTTGGATTAATGACAAACTAAAGATTCAAGCATTGACAAATTAGAGAGATATAGGAATAGTATTTAAGCAAATGAGGTAGAATCCCTCTTTATAATCAAATAGACTCATTTTGAAGATGTTGGTTTGCCACCCGTTATCATTTGTTTATTACACATCACATTTTCTGATCTAAAACAAGCATCATAGACATTCAACACAGAGAAATGAGACATGCCCACTGCCTTCCAAAATTAGAAAAGATGAGGCCCTAGAGTAAGACCGTGCTGCCTAATCACACGTTGTCTGATGGATGGGCAGTGTCATTCCTGGATTACTAATGTTAATGAGCCATTGATAGTGGCTTACTTGAACTAAACTTCAAAACAGGCCAACATTTTTAGCCTTTTTGGAAGGGAACCAGACTATGCAGTAATCTGGTTGGTTTTTTTTTTTTCTTCACTATAGAATATTTTGATTTTTCAAAATATATACTATATGAGATAAATGAAAAGAATGTTCTCATGTGAACAATAATTCATATATGAAAATAATATTGTATATTTTACCTATACATACTTGAAAAGAAACCAGGAAGATTATATTTCCACTTTCATTTTTATTTTTCAAGAGAGAGAAAGGAAACTGGTCTAGCTTAGAGGTTCAAAACTGACAGATTCTAAGATCTTAAAAATAATATTTTTTATTTTTGATTGCTGTTCTTTTTCTCTTTATAATCTTGTCTATAACATTCTTCCTTTTTCCTGTTTTTATAACATTATTAATTTTGGCATAGAACAAATAGCCTTCATGTCTTTTTAAAATTTTTTTGCCCATCTTTATGTAATTTCATTTTTTATGCGTGTTCAAGTATTCATCCTCCACAAGCAATTACACTACAAGTGCCATGTCAGCACGAAGTAATTACATGTTTTACAGATTACTTGATAATTATTCCTGACATTACTTACTAAGAAATTTCAAATATTCATGTGTAATGCTGCTAGAATTCACAATAGTAAACCATTTGAACACATTTCCAAAAGAGAAAGAAAACTACATTGCAAGGCATTTGTACTCTATTTTCTCCATTTGCACATGAGAAAAGAATACATGCATGTGTAGCTAATAGAATTTTCTGAGTATAAAATGATTACTCACTGAAAGTAAATATTCTTAATATTCCCAAAGAAGAGCAATATTAGCCACAGGTACAATGTTCTGAAATCAGAAAATGTTAACTTACTTTCTGTCGGGTCCGCCGGGGGCCCACCTGAACAGCCCTAGCCTCGTTCCTTTATGGTGGGTGAGCGAATGGCCCGGGATTCCTCTTTCCCTCCTGTCCCCTTTGGAAGGAGACGGGGGAAGAGAGCTGTGAAGAGAGGTGAGCACACCACCGGCCCCAACCCAGCCCGGTTAAAGGACACTCAGACGTGGCGGGGGTTCTGTCGAGCAGTTCCGTTTATTATCACACAAGCACTTGCTTTTAAAGGCAAATGGGGGAAGGGAGGTTTTTTACATAATCTTATCAGCTTAAAGGTCAAGAGAGCATGCATCCTGTCTCAATGCCTAGCTATTACAACCTCCAGCATGGAAGCGCGTATTTGGCCAATAAGGACTAAGGCAAGGTTCCCGCAGACACCCCCACCCTACTTCCTCCCAGCGCCATCTTAGGCTGCCACATTAATAGGCCTTTGTGGGCCCATAATGGCACCGCTTGTAATGTCACTTAAGGTGGCATTAGTTTTTAAGGCTTGACAATTTTCATTGATTGATTAATTTGACAAATATTTATTAGATGCTTACCATTTTCCAGTAACAGTGCTAAATTCTGGGGATACATTGAATAGCAGCTTGATTCCTGTTCTCATTGTTTTCTTCAACCTGGTGGCGTAAATGAAGATTGATCAAATGATCACACAAATAGATTATTAAAGTTGCAGTTTTGTTAAGGACTATGCATGGGTAGTCAGTAATGAAATATAATATGGAGATTTAACCTCATCTATGTTGAAGAACAAGAGAGACAATTGACTACTGATTCAATATTTGAAGGATAAATAGGCTACAAATTTGCAAAGGGAATTCCAAGCAAAACTTTGGTTTAGGAAAAAATGAAAGCAAGATGTATGGCACGCTCACTGAAAAGGAGGCAGGATCTGAAGCCAGATGGAGACAGGTACCCTTCGTGGACCACGCCAAAGATTAAGGTAATGCATAAAATGTTTATGGGGCATCTTTTCAGTATTTTAAGCATGCTGGAAATATAACTAGATTTGAAAATATCTAGGTGGACATCTAGAAAGCAATATAGGAACCTATGTTGTACTTCAGACAGTGGTAAAGAAAGAAAGAAGGGAACGATTTTGAGAGACACTTAAGAAGACAGGACTTGGTGAAATAGAGGGGGAAGGGAAAGAAGTGTCAAGAATATCCTTTATATTTCTGACTTGTACAACTGGGAATATAGAACAATAGAAGAGAACTGGGATTTTGTGAAAGATTATAAATTACATGACTGTTTTTGAAAATGTCCAGTTTTAAAATAATTTAAATCTTCTCAAGTAGTTTTGCCAAATAATCTGCATCTCAGATGGAAATTCTTGAGCGGGAGTTTAATGATGTTTAATGAATAAAGAAAGGACAGCTTGTGTGAATTACTCAAGCTTAATAGTGGAGCCAAATCTCAAATGTTGGTCGTGTAACCCTGTACACTTTTTGTTATGCCTTGGTGCCACATTTTGATATTTTGTTTCTGTGAGATAACACTTAAACAGCTTTTACTTAGACCCATTGATAGTTATCTTAATTTTATTATCTCCTGGTGTAATATTGGCTTTTGGTGACCCCACTCAGGTCCCCTAGCTGCTGTGACTACTGACTGCTAATGGCTCACAGAAACCTCTTCTACAAAGTAATTCTCTTTACCAAATAAACCTATCTCATCTGAGAATTCTCCTATACCTGGTACCCTGCATCCAATGACCAAAACTCTTATGGGAGTACAAATGGCTAGCTGCTTTAACACAGGTGGGACAGTGTTGCAATGCTATTTATATGTACTCCAGTCATCACCCCAGTGATCTTAGGATCAGCCTAAGACTAGACAAAACCTGAAGTAGCATTCTGGCTCAACCATTACCTGTTTTCTCACTGCCTTTCAGCTTCTTGTTCCAATGTTGTGTGACAAGCACCCTCAAACTGAGTGGCTTTTAACAACCACCCATTTGTTTTGCTCGTAAATTGAAATTTTGGTGGAGGTTGGTGGGTACAGCTTTTATGTATTCAACTCAAGTCAACTGGCTGAATTCACCTGAAGACCCATTCATATTGATGCGGCAAGTCTGAACAGAGATACTCTTCGGGCATTTCTCACTGTCTCTACATAGTCACTCCACGTGATCCCTTCAGAGCCTCGAGATAAGCAGACTTCTTGCAATGTAAACCCAACACTTTGAAGGCATGAATCACAAAAAAGAGAGCCAAGCGAAAGCTCTGTACTTCTCATGGTTTAGCTTCAGAAATCATATAACATTACCACTGCCACACTCTTTTGGTGGAGTACTCACAAGCCCACTCAAAATCAAGGGAAAGAAAAATTGATATAAACTCTTGATAGAGGATGTGGCAAAATTCTGGAAGAACATATGGAACTGGACATATTTTTGTGGAAAGTTTTGGCAGACACATCTTCCCAATAAATGAAGTGTGGAGAAGATGGGTAATAGTCAAAACTAGAGATATAAAAAATGTCTTAAAATAGGTGGATGTTAAACAAACTCAGCAATAAAAAGGAATGAACTATTGTTATATACAGCTTGGATGGATCTCAAATTTATTGTGCTGTATGAAAAAAGTCAATCTCGGAAGGTCACATACTGTATGACTTCATTTTGTAACTTTCTTGAAGTGGCAAAATTACAGAGATAGAAATATGCTTTATTTGTCATAATTATATACAAAACATTATCCTTTCTATATGTCATAAATATGAAAAATGTAATGTGTTGTTTTACACTTCCATACTAAGCCTTCAAAACGTGGTGTGTATTTTACATGCATGGTCAATTTAAATTCAAACTTATGACATTACTTTTTATTATTTATTTGTTTATATTTATTGTACATATTTAAGGAGTACAACCTAGTGTTTTGATTGTTTTGATATACTCACACATATGCATATTAGTATTAGGTCAAGCAAATTAGCCTATTCCTCAGCTTTCATAGTTACCTCTTTCCCAGGTCATATGGTAGTTCTATTTTTAATTGTGTGAGAAACCTCTATGCTGTTTTCCATAATGGGTGTACTAATTTATATTTCCACCAACAGTGTATAAGCATTCGCTTTTGTCCACACCTTTGCTAACACTTGCTATCTCTTGTCTTTTGATAACCACTACATATCACATTCAACAATATATATCACACCCAACAGGTGTGAGGTGATATTTCATTGTAGTTTTGATTTGCATTCCCCTAACAAATAGTGATGTTGAGCATTTTTTCATATATCTGTTGTCCATTTTGATATCTTCTTTGGAAAAATGTCTATTCAGGTCCTTTACCTGTTTTTTAACTGAATTGTTTTTGTTGATCTTTTTTGTTCTTTTGTTTGTTTTCTTTTTTGCTATTGAGTTATGTGAATTCCTTATATTTTTGCTATTAA
This sequence comes from Cynocephalus volans, assembly GCF_027409185.1. Taxonomy (NCBI): domain Eukaryota; kingdom Metazoa; phylum Chordata; class Mammalia; order Dermoptera; family Cynocephalidae; genus Cynocephalus; species Cynocephalus volans. Next base: position 60,465,226 of record NC_084472.1, read on the forward strand.
CCCCTTATCAGATATGTGGTTCTCAAATAGTTTCCTCCAATCCTTAGGCTACTTTTTCATTTTGATTGTTTCCCTTGCTGTACAGAGAAGTTTAATATTTTTGTAGTCTAACTTTGCTTGTTTATGCTTCTGTTGCCTAAGCTTTTGGTGTAGTGCATTATCCATAATGTCATTGCCAAGGCCAATGTCAAGGAGATTTTCTCCCATGTTTTCTTCTAGGAGTTTGATTGTTTCAGGTATCACATTTTGGTCTTTAACACATATAGTTGATTTTTGTGTATGGTGTAAGATAAGGGTCCATTTAATTCTCTTGCATATGAATATCCAGTTTTCCCAACACCATTTATTGAAGAGACTATTGCTATCTTTTGAGACATTTTACTTTCTTTTACTATGTTATTTTTATACCAATGTACATGTAAGTAATCTTTTAGCTTTACAATCTGGAGAAACACAAGTTGTTGATATTAATTACTCCTCTGCCACCTGTGTTTTCAGTAAAAGGCTTTGCCAACTGAATTAGGTTTAATTCTTACTACGTTTAGATCTCCAGAAATTTTTTTAAAATATGTGAATAACTTTGTGAGCCATGATAAAACATTTATTGATTCACATGAAAATATTTCTTTGTGTTCACTATGGACTGCACCTACTGTAAAATACTTCATAAAAATGAATGTAATTGATTTTCACATGTGCACAAGGAGACTGATATTTGTCCCTGGTAATAAATGAGAAACAGACTCAGAAAAAGTATGTTGCCTTTACTGGGCCAAAGAGATGATAAATTTAAAAGCAGAGATTTTAATCAATCCCTTATTCTCTTACTCTAAAATGAATACTCAGTATATTGCTGTTGGCATTTGACTTAAACAAAATGATCAAAAAGTTCGTGAGCAAATGATTGGGAAATTCTATACAATATGATATAGGAAAATTAACTGGTTTTACCTGGGGTCTCTTAACAACTTGAGTATTTCTATTAGTTCTTGTTTCTCATTATGTATATAATTTTCTTAGTTTGTGTGTGTGTGTGTGTGTGTGTGTGTGTGTGTGTGTGTGTGTGTTCCAAATAATAACTTGGTGTTTATAAGCAAAATCATAACTTCAGATTAATTTGCATGAAAATTATAAGGTTATTTTACCTTTACTTGGATTGATACTTAATAAGTAGTGATTTTTCACATTCTGATTCTAATTTGTTCTGTCATTCTATATTGTGAATTAGTTATGATGTTATGTCAAGCATTTAAATAAAGTATTAAAAGAAGCATGAAATTAACTCTTGTGAAATTTAATAAATCAATGTATTGCAAATGTTCTCTAATTATTGTTTGGAAAATGAATACACAATGTGCATCAGTAGTTTGTTTTGTTGTCTTATTGACCTAAAATTTTATCCTGTTCTCCAGCCCAGTATTTTATGTAATTGAATTGTAAGGAAAGTCTCTTGAACTAGTAAGAGTACTGGATGATATTAACAAAAAGAACCACACAATATCACACAATGATCATTTGTCATAAATAATTCTTACTCAAATAACTAAGAGTTCTTTACAGTACAAAAGATTAAAAGTTGATATTGACATACATATCGAAATTGGAGACAATCCTGTTTCTTCAGTTTTTGAAGAGCGTCTTTGTTTTCTGTAAGGAGAACATATTCTTTAAATCATTCATGATGGCATTTACAAATAGTAACCATTAATTATGTAACTACCTAATCTTACTAACAATCTTTCAACCCAATAGTGCTCAGGAATTTTGAAACATGTTACGTGCTCCCGACTTGTTGAAAACACTCTCCTTTTCTAACATTTCCATTGAAGTGTCTTCAAACTCCACATAATTCCACAAATGCCTAATAAATGAGAGCACTGTTTCTGCCTAACCTAGACTTTCGTGTCTTATAAACAGGAACCAACTGTCAGTCCACAAATATTTAGTTAGTGTCTAGTATATGCCACTAAGTGTCTGCTCTAGGTGCTGAAATTATAACTTAGAACAAGTTGGCTGCAGAACAGATGAGACCCCAATCTGAGTGTAAACTCCTCCCAAACCCTGACTGACTGCTAAGCTATCCATGAACAGGGGAGTCCCTGGGGACACAGGGAAAGACGATTTAAAACAGGAGAAGATTCTATCCTTGGAGGGCAGAACTTAAGTGAGTGAGATTTGCTTGATTGTTTCCTTCTGAATTTCATCAGCTCATATGCAGTTGAAGCAGCAGAAACGGAAGTCTTACTAGCCTGACATGTCGGATGACAAACATTGAGGCTGGAAGAATAGCTGGAAATTTCAAGGGGGGATCCTCAGAAGAATGGGAACCACAGAGATGGAGTGCAGAATTTTGAGTATAAACTGCCAAATCTTTCAATCCTAAGCCATGCAGGCCCAGGGGAGGCCACTAGGGGGCCGCAGTAAATAAGCAGCAGCTATGAGAAGAGGCTTTAAACTAAGCAGAGATCCAGCTGCCGCACCACCTCAGGGAGACAGTTTGCAGTTTGAGTCTGGGCATGACAACTCTCTAGTAGAATAAAAACCAGTATTTGTTAATTGGTCCTTGTACTTGACCAAAAAGCAAAAACTGAGAAAAAAGAGAAAATATGAAAGCATTTTAGTGGAACTGGTTAGAAAGAAAAATATCTAACCCACTAATTGGGGAATCAGAAGAGAACATAGAAATTAGGTGACGGGTAGTATATGAATAGATAGTAGTTGAGATTTTTTTTGCTGAAATGAGGAAAACTATAGTCTAAGATTTGGAGAGCACAGTGAATAGAAATAAAAATAACTCTGTTCATGACTTCTTGGTTCTGCTTCCTCATCTACAGTCCTCTGCCCATGACAGGTACTCCAGTCCTGCCCTGCTCAGGCTCCTCAGAGCTCCTCAGAGGAAAATGGCATTTCACCTTCTGCTCACCTAGGAAGGGCTGGTTCTCCGCCACACAGCAGTTACATTCCCGTGCAGCCACAGCTTTCTGACATCTTTTAAAAGATAAGCATTGTAATTTATCTGATTTTGTTAATTGTTATAGTGTTTTGTCATACACTTGAATAATCTACATGGTGGCAGAAGTCCTGTTATGTAATGGTTATTCTGTTTTGTAACATATGGGATATATCACAATATAGATGCCTACATGAATTATTTTGTATATATAAAATGTATCACAAAAATTTTGAGAGTCAAGCAGATATTAGCTATTTTAAGGTTTAATATTTAGTTTAATAATTAGGGTCTTGAGAATAGTGTAGAAATTGGTAATTTCACTGAGACAATAATTTAATTATAAAAAAAATTTTGACTATTGTGGACTATTGGTGTCTGTATCTGAAGAAGGCTTGACCTACTCCTATTCAATCTTTATATACAATATTTCTTTTAAAATGATACAAACATTGTTTATTTGGAGGAATTCATTTACCATTGCTACTGAAGGAAGTAAAGTAAAACTAAGAAATTTTAGAAGTTGATCTTGAGTAGCCAAAAATGTTTACATGTGAGAAGTACATTATCAACTCCCACAGCAGCTTAGACCAGCCTGTTAGATCAATAAACCTGTTGTTTACTATATCACTCTGAATCTCATGAAGGGAATTATGTGTTATCATATCACCTGCACATGTAGAGATTACTAAGTTTTCTAAAACAAAGCCTTTCCTTATATTAAAATTCTATATAACAGCATTATATATGCTATATGAACTCAAGACTTTTAAGAGATAGTCTTTACGGTTTTACTGGCCAGCTGCCAGAGATAAATAAATAAATAATAGAGTTCTGCGTCCTTTCTGTGGAATTTCAATATAACTGTTTAGTTGTTTCTTTAATATTTTTCTGAATACTTTGTGAACGGGCTTCGATTTTTAAAAAAGATCCACTCTTAATTCTTCAACATGGCCTTTAAAGCCCTCCATGATTAGAATCCCTACTCTCGAGTTATAATTTTAACCTTTACCCTCCTAACTCACTAACTTACGAGAGTTTATTTTATTAATTTTCTAAATATACCAAGGTCCTTTCTGCCTCAAATACTTACACAGGCTGTTTCCAGTGCTTGAGAATTTTTTATTTCTCCCATTCCTAATTCTTACGTATCTTTCAGCTCTCAATGTAAATTTCACATTCTTAACTTCTCATGTCAAAATCAAATTTTTCTGTTTTACATCATATAACACTGTACTTGTTTTCATGTGTTCTGATAATATTCATCACCATTGTTATCATACAATTTTTGATTTGCTATATCTCCTCCATTAGACTGTGGCATGAGAACAAGTCACTTATCGGTGTCAGGCCTTGCAAAGAGCCTGGTACCAAGGAGATACCCAGTAAGTCTGGTACAGGGTCTAGTCCTCAGCAAATATTGGCTTAAAGAATGCCTGAATACATCAATCTAATTTTTATCTTGCATGTGACCAGCCAAATTATCTCTAAGTGTCACTGTTGATTTTTTTATTTCCATCTTTCTTTCAGCTGCTTAGGTATTATTTTTTAATGGAAATTTTTGTTACCAGTTTTAACCAATTCAAAATAGAAAGGAGTATCTCCAAGGTTTCATTACATACTGTATGTTTTACTAGAGCTTATTATAAAGTTTTTCTGTAATTAACCCATATAAAATAAATTGAGTCATGAAAAGTAAGTGCATTAATTTTTATTATCTCAATATGGATCTATAGAATGACTTAGGCTGCAAAACTTAGTATTGATTATATTGCTGTCTCTGTCAAAACCACTATAATTTCTCTACCTGCCACATATCTGCTTGATCTTTGTGGTCACTGATTGAAAGGAGAGTTGGAGACATAATCTGGATGAGATATTTAAAATATATATGCATACAATTTTTTTCCTGAGGATTATCTTTAATTATTTTCAAGTCAATTGGGGAATCTTCACTAAAATGAAGTGCAGATGGTCGTTTGCATATTCTTTAAATAAGAGTGTAAATTGCTATTATGTTTCTGGAAAGAATATTTGCAATATGTATCAAGAGCATGGTATATATTAGTTATTTTATACAGTAATTTAATTTATTTTGTCATTGTTTATTTATTTATTTATTTAAACATAGTTGATTGTACATATCTATAGGGTACAGAGTTGAAATCAGTACCTATGTGCAATACGTGATGCTCAAACCAAGATAATTGGTATATTCAACATTACACAATGTAATTTTTCATAGCCCTTTACAAATTCCTCCTTTAATCCCAATCCTCCCACTTTTCCACCTTTGGTAACCTCAGTTCTGTTTGCTCCTTTTGAAAGTCCAACATATTATTGTGATTGCTGTATCTTTCTTTCTTTTTAAATTGAATTTCTAATAATTCATCCTATGAACATAACTAGATACACCCACAGAAAAGTAAATATGTTCTCATGGCAACACCTTAAATATTATACAACTTGAAAATAAAGTAAATGTCTATCAGTTTGGAAATGGTAATGTAAAATTAGTATATCCATATAATGAAATGGTAAACATTTTTTCAAAAATTAACATTTAAGATGCCATAAAGATTTGGAGAATGCTATTGACATAAACTAAGTAAAAGCTGATGTAAAATGGTAAATGCAATAAAATGTTAATTAAATATGAATATTTTATACACATATACACATACGAATACATAGCACACTGCTAATAAAAAATAATTTAAAATACTTTATGCAATATCATAACAATGGGAAATAAATGTATGTTACACATGGGCATACATACCCCACTTATGCACATAGAAACATACTGAAAAGAAGCCAAAAAATATATATAAAATATTAATAATCATTTTTTTCTGCATGGGAATTATGAATAATTTTTTCTTCATGCTAGCCTAAAAATAATTTTGTAAATTGAAGGCTACCTATGTTGCTTTCATAAAGAGATGGCATATTATTTAAAAAGTTATCTTACTGGTATTTCTTAAATTCAGCAATTAATGTGTGTATGATTATTCTTGGTTCTCATGTTTTGTTTTGCTTTAAAATTTTTTTCAGCCACTCCTTGCTTATGCACTCTCAATATATAGAAACCTGTGTATTTTTTACTACACAGATATATACCACATTGAAGGTTTTAAATGTCTCTATATTTTTGTGATTCCCATTTTACTTTTTTCTTCTTTCACAATGTGCTAGGAAATAGATATATTTAAAAATAAAAATAAAAAGAATAACACTATCCATGCTATCCATATTGTCTTTTCCATGGAGGAGGAAATGATGAGCAATCCATACATTGATTTTTATATGTGAGATCTTCAAAGACTGCTGTGCTTCACTATCCTCTGAGAGTTATAATTTTCCTTTGAGTTTTTATGCTGACAGAAAGATACATGAAGATTGAATTTTTATGTTAATGTATTTTTGAAATGTAAATATCTTGATCTGCAAAGTCTTCATGTACTCCAATACCATTTTTAAAAATCTTCTGTCATTAAGAATGTTTATGAATGAAAGAAAATATTATGTTGATCAGTAAATAATAATAATCAGCATATAAAAATCACTGAGTTGAATCGTGTGTTGATATCAAAATAATCAAGTTGTTGTAAGTAGTCTGCATTTCCTGTCTGGGGCTTGCTTACTCTAGAAAGCTACAAAATGATAGGTGGGAGTTCCAAATTCACAAAAGAGTGAAAAATTGGGTAAATTTTCTACTTTTAAACCATAAGTCATAGAATATGGCCATACCACAAACTCACCCTGAAGTGTAGAATCAAATAGTTACTTATAACACTGGACTACTTTTTTCTCAAAATATTCTTTCCTATCTACCATGATGTCATTCTCTTTTTGTTTTCCCCGTATCTCTCCTACAGTTCCTTCGCAAACTCCTCTTTGGAAAGAAGCCTACGAATGAATAGGAAAAAGAGAAAAAAGGAGTTATCCCAAGCAACATCAAGGTAAAAATTAACTTGATTTCCTTCATAATCTTTTTTATCATAAGCCTTACCACAGATTAAATTGTACTACTAATATCAGACTAGACTCCAGTGTTAGGCTAGAGTCCATCAGTGTAATGGAATTAAATATGGAATAATGGGGTAACTTCCCTTGTTCACGTATCCCTGGATAGATTTTTGGGTGCGATTTTGACAGTATATGCAATATTTTGTATTGTACTTCTGTTTCTGTGATTATCTCCCCATACACCCTGTGCTCTATGGTGACATATTTATCATCATTTTTGTATTTCTTAGCTAGGAAAACATACCATGAATAGTAGCTTTAAAATGACACCCTTCTGTGTTCCTATTTAGTGCCCATCTTGAACTCTTACTATGTAAGTGTGGTCTTCACACCATTGTCAGCAGTAAAACTCTGTATTTTGGAAAAACTGTTTGAAAACTATGATCCTTATTTTTCTTAAGGATTCTAAAGTGAATCCTTAGAGGCTACTGTAATAAAGAAAGGAGTAACTACCTAGCCTACATGGCAACTATCCCATTTCAACGGGACCAACTTTAACTTTTTATTTTTTTTTCTGGCCGGTTAGGGGATCGCAACCCTCGGCACGGTGTGGTATGCACCACTCTCAGCCAGTGAATGCACTGGCCATCCCTATATAGGATCCGAAACCGTGGCTTTGGCACTACCAGCACCACACTCTCCTGAGTGAGCCACGAGGCCAGCCCAACTTTACCTTTTTTTTAAATGTAATATGCTTCCAGGTTTTCTGCATGAATTGTAGAAAGCTACAAAGAGAATCATTTCCATTCTTTCAATAACAAAAACAACAGCCAAACAATCTACAGATTACATTTTTTCTTGAACCCATAAGGGAGCTACGGTCACAGAGCTACCAACTAACATAAACACAAAAAGGGAGAGAGAGAACAGGGAAATTTCTTACTTTAAAAAAAAATTGAAGAGACTTTCTCAAAATTGATGACAGACACAAAGCTATAGATCCCCAAAACTCACATAAAACCAAGCAAGATAAATACAAAAATATATAAACAAACAACCCCCCCCACATCTTTAAACAGATTATATTCAAACAGTTGAAAATTAAAGACAAAGATAAAAACTTGAAGGTGCAGAGAAAAGACATGCGTAGGAAAAAAATATAACAGTAGCTGACATCATAATAAAAATATATAAGGTAATAGAAAATAGAATTATCTTTAAAATGATATAAGAAAAAAATTTCAACACTAACCATACACAGTAAGAATATAGTTCAAAAAGGAAGACAAAACAAAGGCAGAAAAATCATTGCAAAGAGACCTGCACCACAGAAATATTGAAGGAAGTTCTAGTAAAATTTTTCCAATAAAAGTTTTTCTGTAATGCAGAAAAAATATTGATATACACGAATAAATGAAGATTTCTGGAAAAGGAATAAATGAAGATAAATATAAAATGTATGTTTTTTGAAAATTTTAATTGATCTAAAAGATAATTGACATGGAAAACAATATTAGGAAAACAGCATAAGGCCAAAAAATAGAAAACACTAACAAATCTGGTAGATATTAATCCAACTATATCAACAACAATTTTGAAAATCGATGAGCTAAATAGATCAATTAAAACACAGAAATTGTGAGACTAAATCAAGAAACAAGACCCAAGTACATGTTGTCTAAAACAAAACTACTTTAAGTATAAAGATACATATAGATTAAAAGTAAATGATTGGAAAAAGACATACTATGCTAACACTAATCAAAGGCATGTGGAAGTAGCTACATTAATTTCAAATAGAGCAACCTTCAGTGCAAGGAAAGTTTCCCAGTGTGATGAATAATTTTAGGAGTCAACTTGACTGGATAGAGAGATGCCTAGATGGCTGGTGAAGCACTGCTTCTAGGTATATCTGTGAAGGTGTTTTTGGAGGAGATTGGCATGTGAATCACTGGACTGAGTGGCAAAGATCCACCTTCAATGTGAGTGGGCCTTATCTAATTGGCTAGGGTCCAGATAAAACTAAAAAGAAGAAGGACAATTTCTTTCTTTCTCTTTCTCTCCAGGCGGAGGATGCTCTTTTTGTTGTGCCTTTGGACGTCAGAACTCCAGAACTTAGTCTTTGGACTCTGGAACTTGCACTAGCAGCCTTAACCTCAAAGTAATAGTTACACTATCAGCATCCTTGGTTGTTGGGCTTTCTAATTTGGACTGAGCCATGCTATTGGCTTCTCCAGTTCTCCAGCTTGCAGATGGCCTGTTGAGGGACTTCTCAACCCTTCAATTTTGTGAGCGAATTCCCTAATAATTCCCTTCTTGTCTATCTATCTATGTATCTGCAAGAATACTTCAAAAGTTTGTAGAATAATAGAATTAAAAGATAATGTGAACCTTTCCATGAACTTTTTGAACTACCCTCATATGTATATATTCTATTGGTTCTGTCTCTCTAGAGAACCCTGAATACAACTTCTGGGATAAGGTATCACATTATGATAAAGGGCGTATTACTAAGTGAAAGAAAGAAATCTGAAGAGACTACACAGTGTATAATTTTAACTATATGACATTTTGGAAAACTGAAAATTATAGAGATGGTAAAAAGATCAAGGGTTTTGGCACAGAAGAAATGAAAATTCAGAGCACAGAAGACTTTTAAGATAGCAGCACTACTCTGTATGACACTGTAATGATTGATACATATCATTTTACATTTCTCCAAATCCATAAAATCTGTAACTCTGTCTTAGTCAGTTCAAACTGCTATAACAAAAATATCATAGACTGTATGGCTTAAAAGACAGAAATTTGGAGGCTGGAAGACTTGGTGAGCGCCCTCTTCCTGCCTTATGGGTGGCTCTTTTCTTGCTGGGTCCTCACATGGTGATGAGAGAGAGAGTAGAAGCAAGCTCTCTCTTGTCTCTTCTTATGACTAATCCCATCACAAGGCCTCTACCCTCATGATCTGTTTACTTCTCACAGGCCCTGTGTACAAATATTATCCCATTGGGAGTTAGAGTTTTGATATGAATTTTCTGGGGATAAAGGATACAAACATGCAGTTCATAACAAACACCAAGAGTAAACCCTCATGTAAACTATGGTCTTTGAATGATAATGATGTGTCAGAGTAGGTTTATCAATTGTTCAACAAATGTGTCACTGGGGTGTGAGATACTAATAGCGGGGGAAACAATGCATGCATGGGGTTGGGACATATATGGGAAATCTTTGTACTTTCCCTCTCAATCTTGCTGTGAAACTAAAACTGCTATACAAAATAAGATCTGTTGTAAAAAGATAAATGACTACAGTAAAAACAGAAATGTGTTGTATGTTTATAACACATTCAAAATTAAATTATATGAAATAATAGCAAAAGGAATGGCAGGGAGAAATTGAAAGTATATCACTGTAAGCTCCATACTATGGTCTGGATGTTGGTGTCACTCCAAAATTTATGTGTTGGAACCTAATACCCAATGTGATAATATGAAGAGATGGAACCATCCGGGAAGTGATTAAGCCACAAGAGCACAGGATTAGTGCCCTTATAAAAGTTTGAAGGGAGCTGCCTTGCCCATTTTCAACCATGTGAGGATGCAGAAAGATGGTGTCATCCATGAAGCAGAGCGAGCCTTTGCTAGACACAATATATACTGGCTCCTTGATTTTGAACTTCTCAGCCTCCAGAACTCTGAGAGATAAGTTTCTGTCGTCTATAAATTACCAAGTCTAAAGAATTTGGTTATAGCAGTCCAGATGGACCCAGATACTCACTACACTACACACAAAGTATAATGACATGAAGTTTTAACGACAGAAGTACACTCTGAGAAATAAATGTTAAGGCAATTTTGTCATTGTACAAACACCATGGAGTGAACTTAGACAGACTTAGATGGTATAGCCTACTACACACTTAGGCTACATGATACAGCTTATTACTCCTACAAGAGTACTACGACATTATGACTATAATATCACTAGAAGATATAAATTTTTCAGCTCCATTATGATCTCATGGGACACCATTGTATATGGGGTCTGTCACTGTAGTGCATGACTCTAATTTGAAGGTAATCTCTGATTAATTAATTAATAAGGTATTTTTGTAAACCAAAGTGCAAACATACGCAAAAAAGAGAGAAAATAATACAAATTAATTCATCCAAAATTAAGCATAAAAATGGGCGAAAAAGGGAGAAAACACATGGAATACATAGTAAATATTAAGAAGATGTATCAATAATTATATTAATTGTAAATGCTCTAAAAACTGTTAGATGAAAGAGATGAACAAATTGAATGAAGAGAATGCAAGACCCAACTATATGCTTATTCCAATAAACATATTTTAAATGCAAGAAAAATTCTAGAATAAAAGTGTAAAGATTGAGAAAGGTATTCCATGGTAATATTCAACAAAAGAATGCTGAAATAGCTATACAGACAGTCTGTGACTTACAGTGGCTTAACTTATAATTTTTCAACTTTGTGATGGGTTTATTGGTTATTAAATGAATTTTTGATTTTTTTTTTCACTTATGATTGGTTTATCAGGACATACCCCATTGTAAGTCAAAGAGCATGTGTGTTGAAATTAGAAATAGTAAGAAATATTGTACTTCAAAGTAAAGAATATTTCTAGGTATAAGAAGTGTCATTACATAAAGACTAAAGTGTCCAATTCTTCTAGAAAATACAACAATTCTAAATGTGCATGCAACAAATAACAGAGCCTAAGATACATAAAGAAAAAATGTATAAAACTAAAAGGAGAAATATTTAATTCCATGATTATTGTTGGGAACTTTAATATCCCTCTCACAATAATTGATAAGACAAGTAGACAGAAAATAATAAAAATAAAATAATATATATATAAACAAACTTATCTACATACTTAATCTACATTTTTCAGCAAGTTAACCCAAAAACAGAAGAATACATATTTGTTTTAAATATACATGAGGCACTCACAAACACAGACCATCTTTTCCCCACAAAACATAAAGATATTTAAAAATTAAAATGATAAAACTCATAAAAATATATTTTATAATTATTATGAAATTAAAGCAGAAATCAATAACAGAAAAATAGCTGGAAAATCCCCCAATTAGTTAGAAGTTAAGCAAAGCACTTCTAAGTCACTCGTGATTCAAAGAAGTCCACAAGAAATTTAAAATATTTTTAAATAAATAAAACTAAAATGCAGCATATAAAAACATATGGGAGGAAGCTAATCCAGTGCTTAGAGTGAAATGTATATTAAATGCTTGTATTAGAAAACACGAAAGCTCTCAAATGTCTAGACTAATTCCTGACTGTATATAATAAGAAAATAGAACAAATTAAACCCAAAGTAAACACAAGGAAGGCATAATAATGATAATAAGAAATCAATTGAATAAAAAATAGAAACTAAAACAAAAAACAAATTAAAGAACCTTATTTTCTTCTGAAAATTTAATAATATCATCTAAATTCTACCCAGACTAACCAAGAAAAAAGATGAAAGGAAGTTCAATATTAGAAAGGAAAGAAGAACCATCATTACAGTCACCATAAGTATTAAAATGAAGATGAGAATTCTGCAAGTTGATCTCTGCTCTTAAATGGATACACTTAAGTGAAATGGACCAGTTTCTTAAAGGAAACAAACTACCAAAATTTGGTCAAGAAGAAATAGGACATCTGAACAGTTTTTTTATCTGTTAAAGAAATTGAACTTGCAGTCAAAAAAAAAAAAAAAAAAAAAAAATTCCACAAGAAAAACTTCAGCCTCTGATGGTTTCCCAGGTGAATTCCATCAAATATTTAAACAAGAGATATACTAATTTTTTCATTCTCTTCCAGATAATTTAGGAAGAAACACTTCCTAACTCATTTTATGAGTCTAGCTTTATCCTGATATCAAAACCAGAAAAGACATTACAAGAAAAGCAAACCACATACATATCTATCCTGAACTTAGATGCAGATATCTACCAAAAAATTTAATAAATTTAATCCAGCAATAAATCAGAAGGATAATAAATCCCAGTTAGTGGGAGTTATCCTAGCCTGCTTCAGTGCTTGGAAATCAGTCACTGCAATTCAAAATATTAATAGACTAAAGGAGAACAATTATACAACGATCTGAACATATGTAGAAAAGATACTGACAAAATCTAATATTCACTATTGATTGAAAATTATCAACAGAGTTTAAGTGAACTTCCTCAATCTGACAAAAGACACCTACAAAAATCCTGCAACTAGTGTCATACTTAATGGTGAAGGATTGAATGCTGTCTCTCCAATTTTGGAAAAAGGCAAGAATGCATCTCTCACCATTCCTCTTCAGTGTCATACTGGAAATCCTGTCCAGTGCAAAAATCAAGGAAAGGAAAGAAAACGCATACACGAAAATGAACAAAGATAATTGTCTCTACTCACAGATGAAATCATTGTCTACTTAGAAAATACAAAAAAAAATCTACCACAAAGTTCTTAGAACTACTTGGCTTTGACAAGTTCTCAAAATACTGGTCAATATACAGAAAATAGCTGTATTTCTGTAGACTAGCAAAGAATAATTAGAATTTGAAGATAAAAATTAGTGCTATCTACAAAGCACTAAACATTCTACAAAATATGTGCAGAATCTCTATGCTTAAAACTATAAAACAATCATAAAAAACTCAAAGATTTAAATAATTGAAATGATAAATTATGTTCGTGGATTGGAAACAATATTGCTTAGTTGTAAATTTCAATCTAAATTTCTCCTAGATTTATGATTTTTAAAATAAGCAAGTTAACGCACAAATTTAAATGGAAAAAAAGATGAAGTAGAATAGCTAAAATAAACTAGAAAAAGAAGAACAAAGTTGGAGAACTCACAACACTTAATTACAAGACTTAATATAAAGCTCGAGTTAAGTCATTTTGATATTGATGAAAGGATAGACATTAAACAATGAAACAGAATAAAGATTCCAGACATATATCAACACATAGTTAGACAAGTGCTATCCAAAACATATTGTCAATAAAATTAAAAGCAAATGATTTATAAAAGATACTCACTTTGTTACATGCCTAACAAAGGACTTGATTCCAAAATATATAGAGTTCTTTAAAATCAACAGTAAGAAAACAAGAAACTTCCCTAAAAATGGACAAAGGTTTTAAATAAATATTTTACTAAAGGAAATAGATGATGGCAAATAAGCCCATGAAAATCTGCTCAATTGTATTCATCATTAGGGAAATACAAATTGATATCAAAATGAGATACCATCGTATTTGTAAGATAGCATTTTTTAAAATGTCCTCTAAATTTTCTTTTCTACTCATTTCTATACTTGTCACCTTAGGCATGTTGCCTGTGGGATATAAAGAAACTATTTTTCTGTTTCTTCAAGTTATAGCTTTCTGAATAAATTTTGCTGAAACTTGGAATCCTGAGCTAGTATCAAAGCCTTGGGAAGTTAATTTATAGCTTTATAGACAGTGAAAGAACTTTCTAAGATTTACCTAACTCTGGAATCATGTGTTTCCATTTCAAGGGAAAATTAGTTCTGCAACTTCAGAGACATATCTAGGTCGTGAAAGCCAAAGACACTGACTCGGGGGCTTATCTGGTCTTTGGAGAGATGTATTTCCACTCCAAAAGGCTGGAATAAGAACCCAAGTTCTTTCCTGCCCAAAAAGGAAAGGTTTCTATCCCTTCATTCAGGAGGGAAAGGAAAAGCAAATTCTCTCTTTTGCCTGTGCATAAGCAGAGAAAATCCATTTCTTCATTTATGATACAGACTGTAATTGAACCGTAGATGTGACATTGCTTTCATCATATCACCCCAGGGAAGTACTAAACTAGGGAATATATGAGGAACTGTACAGTCATTATTTGGTTTTTAAGTGAATAATTTATAATCTATCTGATCTGGAACACCTTGTGTTCTCATTCAGGATAAAATTAATAAAGATGAATAATAAAAATATAACTACTTCATTCTAGTCCAGCCTTCTTGGCCCCCATTACTTGGTTCATTTGAAAAAGAATAAACAGTATATTTTAAAGCATAATAGATTATGTACATGAAACAAAAATCTCATTACTATTAAATAAGGCTTTTTACTTGTTTACTTTTAGGTCAGTGTATACTTAAGTTTAGAAATACATATGACCCATTCTTGGGGGGCAGGGAGGAGCTTATTAAGGAGCACAGTATTTATTTTTAAGTATTTTTAATATTAATTTTTAAATTTACATATGATAAAATTAATCTTTCTATGAGGTTTGACAATGCATAAAGTCATGTATCTACCACCACAGTTAAGATACAAAACACTTGGTCACCACAGAAAAATTATTTATAATGCACCTTTAATAGTCAACTTTTCCTGTGATCCTCTGATTCCAAATCTGTAGCGACTTCATGCCTATAAATTGGCTTTTCCAGAAAGTTACATAAATGAAGTCATACAATATGCAGTGTTTGAATCTAGCTTGAAGTAAAATATACTTGAGATGCACTTGTGTTTTTGTGTGAACCAAGAATTCCATTTTACTTCTCAGCAGTACTGTATGGACATACCACAGTTTGTTTTTATGTTCACTAGGTGAAGGACACTTCGGCTTTTTCCAGCTTTTGGTGGTTGTGAATAAAGCTGTTGCAAACTTATGCATACAGGTGTTTTTTCCTGTATAAATATTCCTTTCTCTTGGATAAATATCTAGGATGGTATTGCTGTTTCATGTAGTGAGTATATATTTAAATAAATAAGAAATTGCCAAATTGCTTTCCAAGGAGGAAAAAAATTTAAGCCAAATGACAAGAGAACAGCTGAAATCTATAGAAGCACCCAAGGCCAGGAGCTTGGTAGAAGTGGAATGAAGATTCCTTAGGAATTGATCACAGAAGGTGTAGTGCGGTTACCATTCCTAAAGCCAAAGTGTCCACGGCTTGCCTGTCTAGGTCTTTAATTACACCGTGTGCAATGTCTTTGAATTAAAGATAATTTTTAGTGGCAGACATGTATGTTTTCTCTCTGTATGAGAGCAGATTGGAGCTTAAAATGGCAACCATATATATATATGACACTTATTACACCTTTCTCTTTCCCTTTTTCAGGTATAATCTGGGAAGAATTTAATCAGCTGAATTCAGTGTGCTTGTACTCTAATAGGTTAATCTCTATAATGAAGGGTCATTCTGGTTCGACCAGGCAAGACAGAGGAACTTTTTTAATAAAGAAAAATGAGGTCTTTGACCTCAATTTTTGCATTTAGACCCTTTTAACATTTCTCTCGCCATAATATTTTAACCTCTACTTTTAAAATTGGAGGATTGAAATTATAATTCTGACCCTTCTGAGTTAGGGGAAAATCTCATGATCTGGGTGAGTGCTACCTTCTAACATGACTAAATTGGCAGAAAAGAATAAAGCTATAAAACAATTAAAATGAGGGTTATTTTAAATAATCTAACAAAAATTGCCTTTTCAATAGCAAACAATTTATTCTATTATAATTAAAAATATTAGAGTAGAATAGTACAAGGATTACATTAAATCAGTATTTTAGATTTAGATTTGACTTGTTAATTATGTTCTTATTGTCCACTATAGTAAATAAAAATTATGTTTAACATCATCATTTTGTTATTTTCAAAACCAGTTGGACATCAGAATTGTGGTTTATTGTGATATCATTACTAAAAAGAAGAGAGGAACACAAAATATATTACCAATCATCATCCATTGTGAGCTAATATATGTCCTTGTCTTTAAACGGTGTTCTGTTTCATAATACATATGAGAAAACATCGTTTTCCCTCCTTGGCATATGCATCCTGATAGCAGCATAATGTCCTAGCCAGTCTCTTATCACTCTCTTATATACTTTAAGTCTGTCACACATCCAGTGCCCTAAACTTCTAGGTGACATCTGCAAAATAACTGTAAGTTCTGTACTTATTTCATTCAGCTCTTATATATACTACTTGATTCCTGTGTGAATATCACTCAGAAGCCATGTTTAGGCCATATAGCATGATGAGTGTCATCTTTATTTAAACATTAAGAATTAGTAAAGTATAAGAAAGAGAAAGCATATAGTAAGAAAGCATCTAGAGAGCAAAGAATAGGGAAAGAAAGTTACAATAACGAGAATAAGAGGACCTATGCTTTTACTTGGGCCATATCCTTTCTTTGTACTAGAGACTAAATATTGAAACTTCACCCAATAAAACTTCCCAGTGGGCATTTATTTATCTTTGTGCTATTCCTTACTCTGCCCTTGAAATATCTTAGATAGGGGGATAGGTTCATCTTCTCTCAACTGTATACTTTTGGCTGCCTGAAGAAGAAGGCATCCTATTAGTTGGGGCCAGTTGTTACTATTCTTACTAAAGTTATTCTGTGTGTAGAAAGACCAAGATGTCCCTAACTCATTCCTACAATGTTAATATCTGCTTATATTCCCAGGAAAATGAATTCCGATGGAAAAAAAGAAGCTATTCAGGGTTTTTGGATGAAAAACACATGGTACATGTGATATTACAGGTTCTCTCCAATGGATAGTGTAGTGGATTGAATGTCCTCAACAAACTTACTGAAGCTTGAATTGTATTCCCCAACTTTTGTGTGTTACAAACTTGGCCCCCACTGTGACTGCTGGGAGGGTGGGAAATCCTATTATGGTAATGGAAAGGTGGGCTTTCCAGAGATAAGCAGATTGCAGGACCATCCGTAGTGAATGGATTGATAATGGTGGTCAGGGGCGTGGTTCTGAGGGCTTTAAAAGGAGAGTGAATGAGGAGGTTGGTCTCTTGCTTTCTCTTCTCCACAAATTCACAATGTGATACGCCGTTGTCACTGTTGCCACCACCAAGACCCTCACCAGATGTGTTCCCTGGACTTTGGACTTCCCAACCTCATAAGCTGTAAGCAATAAATTTCATTTTCTTTATAAATCACCCAGTACCAGGTATTTTGTTATAAGCAACAGAAACAAACTAATACAGATAGCAAATCACCATCTATCATAGCATTTTTGCTATTTGAATCTAGAAGCAGCTTTTGAACCTATTATCGTAGAGCAATCTAGGATTCTACTTGATCAGAGTTTACATGAATGTTTAGACTTATCAAGAAAACTTCAATTCTCTTGTTTTAAAGTTAGGAAGGTATAAATTATATTTTGCTATTGTATGTGTTAATGCTGAAGTGTGAAAAGAAAGTAATAAAATGTTAAACTTAATTTTTTCAATTATATATTATTATATATATATATTACTTAATATTCTGATAATAAAAAAAGAAAGTTATGTTGAACTTAGCTTTGGATTTAAAGTATGAAGAGAAACTGGAAATTATCGTAAAGCTCAAAGAGTTTATGTCCCTATTATTTACACAATCGACATGGTTTTATGACTCACTATTATTTGAAATCTATCTTGAATCTTTGCCATTATTACCTAATATGTTGGTTATATATTGCTGCATAAAAAGTAAATCCAAAAATTATGACTTAAACAATAATATATTTTCAAGTTTCTGAGGTTTTACTGGGCTCAGCTAGGCAATACTTGTCTCATGCTTCTGACGGAGTTGCAGTCAGATGGCAACTGAAACTGGAGTCATCTGAAGCTGGATCAAGCTGGAAGTTCAAGTGTGAGTGAAGACCCATGTGCTTTGTGCTCAGGTGGATGGTTAGAATAGCAGGGAGCTTGCTAAATCCCTTTCTCTTCTAGTGACTTCTATTTGAGACTTCTTACATTGTGGCTACTGTTCTTCAGAGCGTGTATTTTAAGAGATATAACCTTCACTGTATCATGTTGGTCAAAATCCAGTTAATGAGCCAGCAAATGTGAATAACCAGAAGTGTGTTTCACTAGAGGTCCATCTTTAGAGATTAACACATCTGCTTAGACAATTGTGCTAGTACATACAATGTCAAAAAAGGAAGGTATCACTTTAGAAAGCACAGCAAAATGCCTTGGTCACAAAGGTAGATTTTGGAAAGAATTTATTAGTATCTGATTCTTTATACAGATAAATACACAATAATTAATGAAACCAAACAAGAACCTACATCTTGTAGGTTTCACTGGATACATTAACATAAATTACATTTTGTCAAAGCACATGCAAGTTTAAATGGAAATGTCCTCTTATTAAAACAAGTGATGTTTTATATTTAATATTCATAGATCATAAATCATACCTTGGATTGCCTTACTATTTTATCTCAGCACAGTGTGGAGAATTTAGCAGATATTAAATCTCTACTCAATAAAACATGAATAATGAATGAATAAATGAGAATGATTAAACATATATCAACTTTGAATTATATCTACATTGTCCAATGAGATTCTGAGGTACCAATTAGTTTAACTTTTTTATTTTATCAACTAATATTTTAGTTTTTGAAATACCGTTGTATTTAATAATGAAAGAAAAGAAAAATGTCTTCAGGAGGTGTTTATAAAACAGCATTTTTTCTGAATCAGCAAATAACACACATTATTAATGAATAGGTTCTTATCTCCAGGTAGTAGTCCTCATTACCCTGTTGTGGGTATAATTGGGGTCGTATTGCATCACATTATATTTAGTTTCTTTTGAGATCTAATTGTAACCTCAAATCCATAGTGAATATAGAATATAGCTTTTACCATGGTATGTTTTAACCTAATAGACTTTTATTTTCTGCTTGGGTATTCAGTATTGTAGAGTGGGAGTGAAACTCGGCAAGCATTCAAAATAATTATGGCAAAATGTAAAGACAAAATAGTATTTTATCACAGCAACACAATGGCCTATTTGCTGAGTCTACACACTCAAAAGCATAGAAAAAAGCCTTAAAACCAGTGACCAACTGATAGGTTAAAGTCAATATTTGTTCAACTCGTGTGTATGTGAGTGAGACAGAAAGAGAAAGATGGAGACAGAGAGACAGAGAGAGAGGAAAGAGAGAGAGAGACAGAGTACGTGTTTTCATTGTGAAAATGGAAAATGCAAGGATACAGACAGAAATTGATTTCCTTTGTTTAATCTTTGCATTTAGGGAGACTCAGTCCGACTGCAGAAGTGCACACTCCTAAGTTTTGTGAAATAACTAAAGTGAATATATATACACACATAATTAATTAAGTTATGGAAAACACCTATTCAATAAAAAAAAAATGTTAAGTTCCTCATATAGCTATATGATCTTTTTACATTTTCTGAGGTTGTAAACATTGGCAGAATTTTAATGTCTTAAAGTTTAGTAGAATTCACCAAGAAGCCACATAGCCCTACATATTTCTTTGGGTAAATGGTTTTTTATCATGAAATTAGTATCTTTAAAGATAGGGCTATTCAAATTTTATATTTATTCTTGAATCAGTATTTGTAAGATATGTTTTCAAGTATCTTACCCATTTTTCTAAGCCATTAAATGTTTTGTCACATACTCGATCATAAATTTGAATGATCATTTAAAATTAAATTTTTTCCTATAAACTCTTTTAGCTGCATACCACAAATTTTAAGATGTTCTCTTTTTTATCATTCATTTTGAAATATTTTATAATCTCCTTATGATTTGTTCATTTTGCTACCATCTGTGAAACTTTGACAAGCTAACTTGGTGGGGCTTCTTATTTTATCTTCTATGCTGTTGCTAGCTATTATTTAAATTGTTGTACCATTAAGTAAATTTTTTGTGCTTTGGTTCTATCCTTTATTAGTTTCAGTAGTTTATCTATGGCTCTTTCTAGAAGTGATTTTCTTAGCATTTATCTTTTGGGAAATCCTGAACTTTTAAAATCTGTAATTAAAGTGTATTTAATCAAAATTGGGAAATTAAAGACCATTTTTTTTTTCAAATTTTTCTGTTCCATTCTGATTCTTTTCATTTTCAAAATCCAGTTGCATGTAATTTTTTTAACCGTTGTATTGTTCCACATGACCTTGAATATCCATCAACATATTTTCTCTCTGTCTTCAAGTTTGTATAATTTTTATTGTTTTTTGTTCAAATTTATTTTTACTCCATCCTGCTATCTTTGTATTCAGGAGGTGTTTATAAAAGAGCGTTTTTGTCTGAATACAAAATGAATTCAAACAACTCGACAATGAAGAAACAAATAACTCAATTAAAAAATGGGCAAAGGACCTGAACAGACATTTCTCAAAAGAAGATATATAAATGGCCAACAAACATGAAAAAATTCTCAAAATCACTAATCATCAAATAATGCAAGTTAAAACTACAATGAGACCTCATCTCACCCCAGTTAGAATTGTTATTAACAATAAGACAGAAATTAACAAATGCTGGCAAGGATATGGAGAAAAGTGAATCCACCTACATCGTTGATGGTGTTATGAATTGGTACAGCCACTGTGGAAATCAGTATGAGGATTCCTCAGGGAACTGAAAATAGATCTATGTTATGACCCAACAATCCTACTACCCAGGAAATGAATGTATATCCCAAAGGAAATGAAATCAATATATCAAAAAGACACCTGCACTCTCATGTTTATCACAACGCTATTCACAATAGCCAAGAGATGGAATCAACCTAAATGCCCATCAACAGATGAATGAATAAAATAACTGTGGTATATGTACACAATGGTACACTATTAAGTTACAACAAGGAATGATATCCTATCATTTACAGCAACATGGATGGAATTGGAAACAGTCTTGTTAAGAGAAGTTAAGTCAGGCACAGAAAGACAAATACTGCATGATCTCGCTCTTATGAGGAATCCCCCCCCCCAAAAAAAAGGAGCTCTCATAGAAGTAGAGAGTAGAATAATGATAACCAGAGGCCCAGAGGGGAGGGTTTTGTGCGGGGAGGGCAGGGGAGAAGTGTAGTAATGGTACAAAACCATGCTCTCTACCCTAAGTGAATCATTGTGTAGCATATGCGTGTATTGAAACAACACACTGTACCCACAGAAATGTTCAAGTAAACTAAAAATAAAAAAACTTTAAGAAAATACTAAATGTAGTCCTACGAAAAATGCAGCAGTTGTGGTGCTGAGTATTTTCCCAAGAAATTGAAAACTTATGCCCCCGGGAAAACTTGCATGTGAATGTTTGTAGCAGTTTTATTTGTAATTGCCTCCCAAAATGGGAAGCAACCAAGATGTCTTTCAACGGGAGAATAGGAAAACAAACTGTCATAATGTATACAATTGAATATTATTTAATGATTAAAAAAAATGAGCTATCAAGCCAGAAAAAAACATAGAGGAACCTTAAATGCATATTGCTGTGTGAAGTAAAAGAAACCAGTCTAAAAAGACTACATATTTTATGATTTCAATTGCACTACATTTTGGAAAAGGCAAAACTATTGAGACAACAAAAGGACCATGAATGAAAGACTTTGAGAGAGAAGGCGAATAATAAATATGTAAAGCATAGGAGATTTTTAGAACCGTAATACTATTCCATATGATACTATAAAGATTTGTATTTGACATTATATATTTGTCAAACCAATAGAACTTTACAGCTAAAGATTGAATTTTAATACATACAAATTAAAAAAATCATTTAGGTGGGCAGAGAATCCTAGGAAGCATCTATGAAGACTGTGACAGAGAAACTTTTATGAAACTTTACTGAAGGAGGTGGGGGACAATGATATTGGCCTAAGTAAATTCGGAAATGAGTCAGTCTGGAAGACAAAAGGCAGAGGAACTGTACATGAACACTGTACTCTACATGATAAAGATGTTTCCCACAAAGTGTGGGTTAAAAATTCTGAAACCACTATGCATGCATAATAGACTTAAACAATTATGTAAATGTATGCCAGATGGTGGGAAATAGTTTTCTCACATTTAAAGTGGGAATTGACAGATAAGTAAGTGGGGGGAGTTAAAACAATCTATGTGATTGTTTTAGAGTTGGAAACATCACTACAAACTAGTGTTTAGGTTAATATCGAAACAGAATTACACACAGAAATATTTGTAAATACGTGTTTACACATGGGTTAGTATACATACATATATTGCTGTGCTCTGACAGCTGAATGGGCCTAAAAGAAATGGCACCCCAATAGCAAAGGAGGTACACCTAGAACTCAGGTCTTGGTTTCTAATACCGTTCTCCACAAAAGGAAATCAGGGCTACTTGGAGAAATAGCTGATTCTAGTACTGGTGCAGGGAATATACAAGATGGACCCAGAACTTTTTGTTCCAAAAAAATGAGTCTGAGAAACTGCCACTGACGTCAGTGACCTCAGGAAACATGATAACTAGATGTGATGTGGTATCCAGGATAGTGTACTGGAACAGAAAAAGGACAATAGGTAAAAAGTGGAGAAATAAAAATAAACTACAGACTTCAGTTAATATTATTGTATAAATTTTGTTTCATTAATGGCAAGAAATATACCATATTTACATAAGATGTTAATAGGGAAACTGGGTGAGAGGTTCATGGGAACTCTCTCTTTACTATCTCCTTAATTTTCTATAAATCTGAAACTGTCCTAAAAAACAATGTCCTTAAAAAAGGCCTATGAGCAAAATTGAATGCCTCCATTTTAGAGGCAGTCCCCTTAAAATCCAGAGGTACGGGAAAAAATCTTTCAAATATTTATATCAATACCAAATGCAAACAGAAATAAGATTTATGATGTTGTAGACGTAAAAAGCATTCTGAAAAAATAAATACTAGGTTCTTCGGCCATTCCAAAAGAAAGAGGGAACAGAGCTGCATGCTATGTCTGGTGAGACAGGCATGGTACAGACCGTGCAGGTGTTCAGTCAACACAGAACATTTTCTAAAAGCAATAGGAAGCTGTCGAAAGGGTAAGACTTGCATTTTGAAATATTCAGTAGAAGTCATTGAAGGGGTCAGACTTTCATTTTTAAAATAATACCCTGGCTGCACTTGTTGGTATGACTGGAGGTGAGCCAGAATATATGGAGATTTATTAGCGCTAGTGTATTAGACCAGGTAAAGACGAGACATAATTGTTCCAGAGTGGTGAAAATGGAAGTGGAGAGAAGTAGAATAATTGGAAAGATATATGTGAAGTAAAATAAATAGGCCTTTATGATGAATTAAGTATCAAATATTGGTATAATAGGGTAAGGGAGATATTAATAAGAAAACTAAGGTTGCTGGCTTATGAAACTCATTAATGAAATTGCCATTTACTGAAAAATGGAGCATCGGGAAATGAGCACATTTATCCTAACTCATTCTTTAGCTCTCAATGTAAATTCTACTAAAATGGAACTCTGGCATTGCTTATTACAGCACTTATTATAATGTCTCTTCAGAAGATACCACTGTGAGATAGAGGCGGGAAGATGTCATGCTCTCCACCCTTGCCCAGTGTGATACCTGACACAGAGTAGGAGCTCAAAAAACAGCTGCTAAGTAATAGCTATATGCTTTAAGTAAAAGGTAAATTTGGGAATATTTTCTGGGTAAGTTTACAGTATGTATTAGGTTTTGAAGGTTGGTTTGTGCAGTTACTCTTTATAATCACCTTTCTGACTTTTCTTCCAAATACACAATCCCCAAAGTGTTTCCTGTTCTTATATTACCATTAGAATTGATATTTATAGATTTTAGGAACACACTCATTTTTAATAAGGTGAAAGATTTATGCGATCTGAAGAGAAACCAGAGTATAGGAACACACTCATTTTTAAAAGTAATTTAGACTCACTACTGAATTATGAAGCATTTTATATTTGGAAAGCTCCTACCACGATCTTCACTTACTTGTATTATATGTAATTACTGTTTAATTTTGTTTATGTTACTGCCACTCTTTATACAACCTGTTAAAATTATTTGTGCTTTGTATTGAAATTGATGATATAAACAGATGAATGTTCATTTTATAAGTTGACTACGAAGTGTAACAATGTAGCACTGAAAATAAAACTAACAAAATATGTATTTATAGTAAGGTGCAATACTGTATTACTCAATCCTAATTTGGATTTCCATTTATTTGCACAAAATATTTTAATATGTATAGAAAATGTTTTATATCTGGATATTTATTCTTCCTGGAATCTAATGTACAGAATAAAAGTCTTCTTTTGTATTCATGCACCTATTTTCTTTTTGTATTCATGCACCCACTGTTTTTTTCCTTATGAAAGTACTCATGGCCCTATTCCATTTTAGATAATCTTATAATGGGTGTAATATTTCATTAAAAACCTTATAAGCTAAATAATATTTAACGCAATTTTAATGGAACTAATATTTTAATGTTAAAATATCCTTATTTTAATATTATTTCACAAATCTAAAAGCTTTTGAGATCTCATTTTAGTATCATGGTCATTATCACACGTAAAGGACAAAATAGTATTTTATAATTTGAGTTATATTTGTACTGCATATATGTATGTGTTTATCTAAAATTTACATTTAAATTTAGGCAAATTTATGGTACAAATTTGGGGAAAACAAAGGTCAACAAGACGACGTATGCTTTTCTGACTGATCCTAATATAGTATTTCTCAATGTGTGGCACTCAGACAGCAAGAGCATCACTTGTGAAATTGCTAGAATTTAAAATTCCATAAAGTTAGGCCGGCCCTGTGGCTCACTTGGGAGAGTGCAGCACTGGTAGCGCCAGAGGCCGCGGGTTCAGATCCTACATGGGGATGGCTGGTGCCCTTACTGTCTGAGCGTGGTGTGGACAACACCAAGCCGAGGGTTGCGATCCCCTTATTTAGTCAGAAATTTTTAGAGTGGCATCTCATAATATGTTCTTACAAGGCTTCCAGGTGATTCTGACAGATGCTAAAGTTGGAGAAACACTGTTCTGATAGATAATTTAAAAATAACCATTACAGAAAACTATATACTGTGTTACAAACAAGTAAGACACAGTCATAATAGAATGAAGATTAAAAAGAACAATTGAGGGCTGGCCCCATGGCTCACTCGGGAGAGTGCGGCATTGGTAGCGCGGAGGCCGTGGGTTCGGATCCTATATAAGGATGGCCGGTGGGCTCACTGGCTGAGCGTGGTGCGGGCGACACTGTACCAAGGGTCCCGATCCCTTTACCGGTCAAAAAAAAAAAAAAAAAAAAAAAGACCAATTGTATTTTTCATTAGGAGGAATCAGGAAATGCTTGTCGGAAGAAGTAAAATTTAAATTTATATGCAAAGGCTTTGTGGGAGTAAAATTGAAAAAGCTATACAGCATTCTAAGCAGAATGAATGACGTGATTGGCCAGGTTATATTCATGTGTCAGTGGAAGAGTAACCTATGGATCATAGGATGCATGTGGGGAGAATCATGAATCAGGCAGCTATGGCAAATTGAAACTCTACTGCAATGAGTTTTGAAAGTTCAAGTAAAGAATAAAATCTTGATATCTGAGAAAATTGTGATCCATCTCATACTGCAAACATGAATTTATCCATATAATCAAATAGTATTTTAAGGTGTTTGATCTAATATTGGTCTACAAAATAAATAGGACTGAGGAGAGACAATAATTTTGGAAAGAAACTAATTGAGACCTTATGTCCAAATACATTCTGTATGGCAAGAACATGGACAAGGATGCTAGAAAAATGAGCAAAGTTATCTGACGTCTGTTTTAAATGGAAATAAGCAATGGTATTATGTTATGTGAAATAGAGAAGTCAAAATAGAGCAGGTTTTTAGACAACAGAAATGCACATATTCAGTTCTAAGTTCAAAACATGGTAATGGAGTTGGAAAAGCAGTTAGCATTGGAGTTTTATTGTTAAACTTTTGCCAAAGGGGCAGAACAGTCCTTTAACACCACATATTAATTTTGCCTGTTTTTGAATATTATAGCAATAGAATCACATATCATATAAATTTTTGTGTCTGGCCTCTTTACATCAACATTGTGCTTGTGGAATTCATTCATGTTTTTCCAGTAGTTGTAGATTGATCATTTTTTTTGGCGTTCTGTTTATTTCACTGTCTGAATAAACCACAGTTTATTCATTCTACTGTTTATGGATATCTGATCTTGTCTCTAGTTTTGAGAGACTACAAACAGTGCTACTCCAAAGGTTCTTATAGTTTCTTTTGGTGAATATCTGTGCACCATGAATATATGATGAACATATTTCCATTGGACATATATATCCAGAAGTGGAATTCTTGGCTCACAAGTTTTGCATATGTTCTACCTTAGTAGATACTGCCAAACAGTTTTCCAAAAAGAATGTAGAAATTTACACTCCTGTCATCAGTGTACGAGAGTTTCACTGACTCCACTTCTTCACCAACACTTGGCTTTGTCTGTCCTTTCCATTGTAACCATCAATTATGGTGGAGGTGTAGTGGTGTTACATTGAGGCTTCAACTGAATTTCCCCTAATACTAATAAAGTTGTGCAGATTTTCATATGTTATTTGGCACTTTGTTTATCAAAAAGCACCTGTTCAAGTATTTTGACCATTTTTCTATTGAGTTGTCTACCTTTCTCTTACTGATTTATGAGTTATTTTTATATTCTGAAATAAACCTTTTATCTGATCTATATAATGTGAATATATTCCTTCACTCTATGATTTGTATAATGTTTCTTACTTTATTAATCTATCAAAAGTTAGCTATAACCCAAATCCTAATCATAATATTACCAGAAGAGTTATAGTCAAATGAGTCTATAGAAGCAGATGGTATTTCTTTTGATAAATATAGAGATAAAATAATAGAATTTTGAAACTGGGAAAAGTGGATGAGGTAGAAGCAGGACACATCAAAGGAAGTAGCAAAATAATATTTTTAAAAAGCTCCCCAAAACTCAAATAAAGCAATAATTTGAAATTTAAAGGTAAGGAGATTTTCAAGATCACAGGATGGTTACTAACATCAAATGCAGCAGGACAATGATGGTTCTGGTCAAGATGGTGGAATAGATGGTCCCCAGCATCACTCTCTCCCACAAAATCAATGAATTTACAACTTAAAAATGTAATATCAACCAAGCTGGGGCCGCCAGAGTTCAGGTGAAGAGCAGGAAAGACCTATGGAACTCATGAAGGTGGGAGAAACCATGATGAGAGAAAGGAAAAACTGCTCTGAGCTTTTTGGGTCGTGGCCACTTTAATGCTGGAGCACATGGAGCAGGAGCTAGCAGAAGCCACAGCTGTGCCCTTTAGATGGAGTTGCTTGGAGGCAGAAGGGGAGAAGAGGACTTCGGTGGACCCCAGGACAGCAAGACCACTAATAGGGTTCCCGTGGACCCACACAGGAGCAAGGAGCCAAAACAGCTGAAAAAGGGGTGCTGTTCAGAGGCCGGTGAATCAACACAAGGGACTGGGGCAGGGCCCATCCCATGGGAAGTGTTTAGAGCACAGGCGGTGGGGGAGACAGGAGAACACTGGGGACACAGCAAGAACAGCCAATCTGCCCTCCAATCAGTGCAGGACCACTCAGAGGAGACTGGTTGGGAATGCAGAATTGCATGGAGTGCAGTTTGAGGAAAACACTTAGGCCCAGATCAGAATTTCTACACAACCCAGGTGCACCAAGTGTCTGGAGAGCCAGAAGTACCTATAGGGTCAACCACTAATCCCTGAGCTGCACAAAAAAAGCCTTCCCTAGGGAAAGAGCAGCAAAGCAGTGATTTAGTTCAACCCCAGAGCTCAATTACTGGTTCCCACAGGAAGATCCCCCTTGTTAGAAGTAAGCAAAGGCAAAAAATTAGTTCCAGCCCAGGCACACCACCAATGCTTTGGGACCCACCAGGGGACATGAGGCATAGAGACAGTGGCAGGACTCCTGCCCACAACCACTCACACCACCAGCACATTGAGGCCCTGCCTAGGAACTTGAGGATTGGAGCTGATGACTGGACCCCACTCCCACATCCAGGCACACCACCAATGCCTTGAGGCCCCCCTGGGGACCCAGTGCTAGCAGTCAGTGACTGGACCCCCTTCCCACAACCAGGGACAACATGACAGTGACTCAGGGCCCTGCCTGGGGGTCCAAGGCATGGAGAAGGGGACTGGACCCCCCTCCCACAACCAGGCACACTGTGCCAGTGCCTTGGGGCCCACCTGGGAACCTGAGGCAGGGAGAAGGGGACCTGACCCCCTCTTCCAGAGCCAGGTACCAGAACCCCCTCCCACAATCAGGCACACCACACCAGTGCCTCAGAGCCTGCCCAGGGACCTGGTACATGGAGAAGGGGGATCAGAACCCCTCCCACAACCAGGCACTGTGCCAGTGCCTCAGGGCCCACCCAGGGATACAGGGCATGGAGTAAAGGACAGGAACCCCTCTCACAACCAGGTGCACTCTGCCAGTGCCTCAGGACCCACTCAGGGACTCAGGGCCTGAAGCCAGGGATTGGACACTGTCCACAACGAGACACACCGCCAGTACCAAGGAACATGAAAAAACCATCTTCTCCATGTGGGTGGCCGTCCCACTACAGCCACCACAATAACCATGAGTGCTGCGCTAAAACCACCATGCAGATGGTCCTCCAGCCACTGGAGTGCATTAACACGAGAAGAGTCACCAGCAGGGATAAAGAAAAGAGGAGAATGTCTGTCTCCACAGAGCCCATTTCAGAGTGACAGAAGAGGCATCTGCTCTATGATAGTATTGGGGGACCTGATCACATCTCTCAGCATTGGATAGATCATTTGGGCAGCAAATCAACAGAGTAACCATTATTCTTTCAGAAGGAGAGAAGAAATCTAGGGTGAATAGAGGGGGCAGAGGGGAGAGAAAGAGGGATGGGGAAGGATTGGACAAGGGACATAAAGAATAATTACAATTTGTAACAATACATATGCTAGTAATATTGATTTGATCAATATATCTCGATGTGAACCCCCAAAATACGTATAATGAATTTTAATTCAATAAATTTTTTTTAAAAAAGGACAATGATTAGAAGTATTTATAAGCCAATTAATTTGTCTTATAATAAATTACTAGTAACTAAAAAGTGATTAACTTAAATAACTGGAGCAATAAACCAGAATTCAGTGAGTCAGAAATGAGGAAATTCGGACAAAGGATTTATGTTTCTTTTTAAAGAAGTTTACAAAAGGAAGAAAAGGAGTAGCATGAGAAGAGGGTCAGTGATGTTGCTATTTTGACTTTTAAACAAAAAGTTACTTATATGGGAATATTTTTCCTACTATATTGGTTGTTGGTTTGCTTAAAATTTGGTCTTTTTTTGTGGTGCAATAATGTATAGTAATGTTTTATACATGCTCTAGGGACACTGAGAAGTAGTTTTATTATATATTTCAAAGTTATAAAATTATATATATATATATATTTAACATTATTAAATTCAATATTATTGCATTTATACTTCACCTACATTATAAATGTCATTTGAATGACATTTTCAAATATTCCTTGGATTAAAAAATCTGTTTGTGATGTCTTCAACTCTCTCCCTGTTCAAAGTCATATATAACTCCCATTGTTTAAGGAAGAATTCTTCAAATGCCCTATAAACTTTTTATAAAGTGGTTTGTGCCTTTCTCTCAGGCCAGATATCCTGGTCTCTCTCTCTCTTTTACTTCCTCACTTCTTCAGCAAACCTTCCTCCTTCCTGTCATAGTTTCCTTAAAGTTCCTTGGAATATTCCTCCTCATTTTTGGTTAACTCCTCAATGTTGTTTTCCCTTATAGTTATCTGATAGTCTCTTCAGTTCCTAGGATCACTCTTAAAATCTTTCTTCAAAATATAGAATATTTTAGCACTAGAACTATAAAATAAAACAATATAAACACATAACAATATATATTTTTTAAAAAACAATTTTGCTGTGAATATAAAACTGCTCTAAAAAAGTCTATGAATGAGAAACTTAGTAGTGAGCTCTAAAAAAATTAAAATAAAAATTGCATATGTCTATATTTGTAAGATAAAAAAGAAATTTAAAACACTCATAATGAAAATATGTATATAAGAAAAATAGTGACATAAGCATTGTAAATAAAACTCAAAACTACATTATGAAAAAAACAGAGAAAGTGGGAGACTGGTCTTAGTGAGGAGCAGGGGTTTGGTAGAATGTGACAGATTGATTAATATAAACAAATACATGTGGGAACAAATTGAACTAGAAGTGGAATTTGAAAGCTCTTCATGTCTTTTCCCTGCTTAAATTTACTATTAAATTGGCAAAAAGAGGAAATTGTGTTCTGTTTATTCATTGTATTATATGTTCTGCCTATGGTGTTCTTTATTTCAGCCATTATTTCCTCTCACCTATCATTTCTGCTTATTTCGTTTGGAGAATTTTTCATCTGGTTTCATAATGCTAGCATCTTTCCTTACCTATTTTAATGCGTTTATGGCACTTGTTTTTAATCTAGGTCTTTCTATGCTAATATGTTTGCTACTCGGTGGCGTCTATAATCCTTGAGTCATTTTACCCTTGAAGTGTTCATACGCTTTAACTTATGTTCCTTAGGTCTCTATTGGTTGTGCTGCCACTACATATTGTGGAAGGGCCAAAGGCTAGAGGGTGATCTGTATTACTATGAGATAACAGACATGACTGAATGAGTATCAGGGTGAAAAGCCACAGGCATCATGCATAACAGCAAATCACTCCCTGCTTCCATATCACTTCCTTAAGTCATTATCAAGCACATCAGCTTTCGATGCTCAGGAAGAAGCAGCTTGGCAGCAAGCATCATTCTGGATTGTCATCCACCAGCTACACATGTTTGGAAGGTGGAGTGGCAGGAAATCCCAAAGCTGATCAATTTGTTTTCTCTGCATCTCTTTGCCCAATCATAAATTTAAACTGATTTTACCCCTATGAACACCTATTCAAGTGATCTTGGCTTTGTCCAAATATTTGCAATCAAGGAACAAGTAAGAGTTTATTTTTCCCCAAGGCAAAGAACATGAGGAGCAAGAGAATTTAAACTATACATAAAAAAGAAATCTCAAAGCCTTGCCTGCCACCATCTTAGATTCTGTGATGTTTTTTGGAGATTTCTCTCTGGTTGATCTTTGGGAAGGAAGTTGCATCATGGGCAAATTCACTATCTTAACCCCAGTCTCAACAGGATATTAATCTCAACCAGATAATTCTGAAAAAAAATTTTTTCTTGAGTTTTTATGTGTGTATATTTTTTGGCAACAACTAGAAACAAACTTAAGCAATTGTGAGTAACTTTTAAAATAAAATAGAGCAGGTTAGAGCTGTGGCAGAAAGCGGTATGCCCAGGCTTTTGTTCAAATAAGTTTTTTATTTTGTTTTGTTTTTTAATAGTTGAGCAAGGGTAAAAGGAAAAAGGCTTTTAGAGCCTAACTTGTAGCACAAAATTTTATTTTGAGTGAAGTAGAATTGGCAAGTCCATGCTATGGTATCAAATTAAGGAGTCCTTTTGTGTATGTTGCTTCTGAGATGTTGAGTGACTTGTTTTATGAAAGATATTTCCCAAAATGATGTTTGCAATTATTTTAATGAGAGAGAAGGACAATAACAAGACATCAGGTTGTGTTTGGGAAATTTTTAAAGGAACAATTGCTATGATCTCTTTTCTTTATAAAATAAAATGGATGTAAAAGAGGCCCATGGGAGCTTGTTTGCCCCTTCCACCACACAAGCACGTAGCTATAAGTTACCATCTAGGTAAAAGCAGCCCTCACCAGACACTGCCAATGCCTTAATTTTAGACTTCCCAGCCTCCTGAACTGTAAGAAATACATTTCTGCTGTTTATAAGCCACCAAGTCTGTAGTATTTTGTTATAGCAGCTCAAAAGAACTAAGACAACATGTTTAAGAAAGTCTTGCATTTTTCTTTCATCTTCAAAATTTTTACACAAACAATTCTTCTAGGTATATTGCTCCCACAACTTCAGCCTACTGTGAATGACCAGTGGTGTTCTGGTAAACCAACTCTCTGGAGAAGTAGGTGACTTGTAGCCTTTGCCAGTTTCCGTGGTCCATATATTCCCACTATGGCTGATTTCAGGCTATCAAGAACCAGCTCACAAAATTTCTGTGTATCTTATAATTGGCTGTTGGAAATCAGAGCCATCTCTCACACTAACACCCCTCTGTCTATGATCCTGCCTAGACTGGTTGCTCTCCATAACTCCAGAATAGATGTAATCCTAGAACTTTCTTTACTCTGTTTCTGGATTATGTTTCTATTTTCTGAATCCCACTAATTCTTTTTTCTTGTTTTTATTCTGTGGTTTGCAGCAGCACAAACTGAAGTAATTTCAAAAATATTCATAAACAGAAGTTAAAAATTCAGAGCTTGGGGCCCAGCCCGTGGCGCACTTGGGAGAGTGCGGTGCTGGGAGGCAGCGACGCTCCCGCCGCGGGTTCGGATCCCATATAGGAATGAATGGCCGGTGCACTCACTGGCTGAGTGCCGGTCACGAAAGAGACAAAAAAAAAAAAAAATTCAGAGCTTGAATATCTGAAAGCCTTTAATGTTTTTCTATTTTAACTTATTCAATAGTTTTTGCCACATTTCAAATTCAGGTTTTTGTTTTTGTTTTCTTTCAGAAATATGAAGCCATTACATTCATTTAAATGTTTTTGTAGGTACATTTTTTTCCTCTCTGGAACATTTAACCATTTCTTTTTAATCTCTGGTGTTGTGAAACTCGACATTGAAGTGCGTATGTAGAGAACGAAAACAAACAGCCTTGTTAGGAAACTACTGCTTTAATTCAGGCAAGATGTAATGAAGGCCTGGTGATTTGTGTTTGGATTAAGTGTATATGTCTGGTGAGCAGTTTGCTTTCTGGGCATACTGTTAATATGTAGGCGAAAGAATTCACTTATCATTGGGGTACAGGTCATGAGTGAAAGAAAGTGAAGAATAACTTTCAAAGTCTTGATGTGAGCACCTGGGTATTGTCCACTGAGATAGGGAACAATAATGCCACAGGTTTTAGATGAAAATCAAAAGTTCAGATTTTGGAATGCTATATTTAAGTGTTATCAGCGTATAGATAATTTCAAGTCCGAGAAATTCAATGAATTCACATAGAATATGAGTGTAGATAGAGGAAAGAAGGGTGCTGTGGTTTGAAAGTGTCCCCTCCAAAATTCAGGTGTGACAGTATTAAGAAGTGGAGCCTTTATGAGGTGCTTATGCCATGACTGGGTGCCTTTACAAAAGGGCTTCCCAGAGGGAGTTTCTCCTAGCTTGTCCTTCCACGTTCCACCACGTGAAGACACAGCAAGAAGGCCTGCACCTGATGCCAGCGACTTGTTCTTGGACTTTCTGGCCTCCAGAACTGTGAGAAAATAAATTTCTGTTCTTTAGAAATTACATAGTCTCAGGTGTTTTCTTGTAGCAGCAAAAATTGACTAAGACAAAGAGATTTGTGGATTGAACTCTGAGATAGCCCAATATTTAATACACACTATTTAGATTAGAAAGTGGGAAAAAAATCTAGCAAAAGATGATAAGAAAAAGTAAATAGTGAGGTAATACAAATGCCTGGAGGGGATGGCATTATTTCAGGTAAGGGGAGAAAGAAGGGGGAAATTAATTTCTGTTTCAAGACATAAGCAGTAACCATGAGTGTCATATGCTGTCAGATTGACAAGAAAGGTGAGGACAGGTAATTAATCATACACAAGGAATGGAACAGAGTGAACATAGATAACTTTCCCCCAGAATTTGCAATTAATGAGAAAAGAGAAATTGGGTGGTAGATAGAAATGTTAGATCAAGATACTAGAAGATGGGAGATATTACAACATCTTATTATAATGAAGGAAAGAACTAATTAAGAAAAGACTATTCATAATAAAGAGGAGAGATGGGTTAATTGCAGGGGCAAGATCCAGTGCACAAGGATAATGTGTATTTTGAAGACTGAATTAGTTAATTGATGGTAAACAGAACAGTTCATGCCACAAACGGAATAAATATAAAGTATGTGCTATTATGGTATTACTGATAGATCTATTTCATTCTAGGTTTTGGTTTCTTTTATAAGTTTTTATTATTTACACTCTACTTCTGCTTTTGCATAACACAGATTTGTTGAATCTAATTGTTGGTAGTCACATTCTTGTTCTTGTTCTTGTTATGGGTTTATATTTAATCAATTAATTTAATTGACATTTATTGGGTTTCATGGATAATAGGCTAAAATAAATATGTGGTTTATCTACCATCAGTAACTAGAATTCTAATTCATAAGATGTGGTTTTATTGACCTTGATTTTATTATTATTTATTCTATTTTACAGATATAAAATCCAAATCCCCAAGAGCTAAATTAATTTTTTCTAAAGCCAACAAGTTAGTAAACTCTTTAACTGAAAATTCTAAATGTATCTTTATAATTCTATACAGAAAATACCTTATAACTGATGGGGAAAAAGTGGGTATAAACAAAACTGGTACTTCTTTCATTCCATTTTCTAAATTCCTGGAAAGTCTTCAAACATTTAAACATATATTTTGTATCAATACATCAATCAGATTAGAATAAAAACATAGAAACGTTAGATTCGTTCCATTGACTAAATTGTAGTCAACTGTCACTGGTCAGAGGGTCTCAAGCACAATTGTGAGTGGTTGCCCTTTAAAGCCAAAAAACACTGGGTCAAAGAAAAAATACCAACTATTTCTGTTTAATGTTCTGGGCATTTATAACTAAATAACTCTTTAGTTTGGAGGCATTATTCTATCTTGTATTTAATTAAATACCTTAATGATAAATCTCTCCAGAATGTGTCATTAATCCGAGAGCACTGTACAAAACTGTTGGAGGCTGGGGAGCTTACTGTAGTAAACACAGTATCTGTGCAAGTTCCCCTTAAAACAATATTGATTGTCAGTCTCCAAATACAGCGTTATTTTCCAAAGCAGGAAGGTGAGCAGTTGAAACTAATCTTACTACACACTTGGCACTGCCCACAGTTAACATTTGAGCAAATAGGAAAATATAAATTAAAAAAGCTGCTCAATAATGTGAATTTAGAGAGAACAACTTTTAGTGTTTCTGCCCAACAGCATAGTATCTAAATTCCTTTCTTCAGGTTATTGCATATTGATGGGAATGCTGTTCTACTAAAAGGCAACACGCCAGTCAGTACACATCCAGTCAAAACAGCTGAATGAATGAAGTGGGTAATGCCTCCAACTATATTTAAATTAATTCTCTTGTTTCTAATAATTGGATTCAACTTGCTTTAAACCTGAGAATATTTGATTCAAACTATTTAAATAGTTATATGTGCATGAGATGGAACACAGTCATGTTTCAAAGACTATGGAATCAGATAAAAAGTATGGTAAGTCTTAGAAGTTTTTCAAAGGTCAGGAATAACTGGGAAGTTGCATGAGAATAGACAAAGCTATAGGGAAAATAACTAGAATTTATAATGACCTTAAAATCAATAAAATGAAAATAATAAAGTGCTTACTTTTCATTCTTCCATGTGGGTATCATTCTGAAAACTTTCAAAATGCATACAAAGAAAGTTCATTGGGGCTAGATTTACAGAATTGGTATTAGAACATTAACAATTCATGCAGTTTAAAAAGCATTGTCAGACAAATGTGCTACAGGCAGCCTGTGTGATTAAAAAAAAAAATTGATTCTAGGGAGAGACATGATGAGTGTTTCATCCCAGCTTGACAATTACCTGGATATGAGATACTAGGAAATTCATTTAAGTTCTCAGGGCCTTAGTTTCCTCATCTCTAAGTAACAGAATGCTTGTGAGGATTTAATGAGAGAAAATTTGTAAAACCTTCCACCATAGTATGTGAAATAAATGGTATTTTCGACAATCCAATAAAAATTTTATATTTTATTTTATGTATATGTACACATATAGCCATGCTGGTAATATTTGTCTTGCTTGACCTTTCTAAAACCTCCAGTGCTTATGCCAGGAAGTGAATTTTTAATCTTACTATTTATTGTTAGAATTCAAAGGTCATACTCTCCAAGAAACTTAATCATTGTTTGTTACATTTAAAATATGTATGATTTAAATGGAAATTTTAGATCTAAATATCACTTAACTCAAATTCGATAAGGAACCTCCTAATTAATTCAATCAAAAATACACTTTTAAATGCATTCAGTGTGTTTAAATTAACCTCCGACTTCTTTAAGCAGAAACAAAAATAGAGCAATTGAACTTCTTTCGGTATATTTTCATAAGAAATTAAGGCCATCAACAAAAAAAAAATATGCATTAAAATACTCAGGTCTGAAGAAAATGTTTCTATTGCTCATACCCTGACAGTCTCTTCCTAAATCTGAAGGTCAATTTTTGCTACTATAAGAAATTATATTATCCTCAGCTGATATCTGGTTTACAGAGCTTAATATTCCTGCATTTCTGGTAGAATGTCTATTTACTGTATCTACTGGAAGATTAAAATAGATCTACGTATCTGTCGCCTTACGACTTGGCTGATTCTGAGTTATCATTTGCACTTTTAAGCAATGACAGGAGGACAACCCCAGACAGGCCATGCTGTCTAGGATCCAACAAGCATAAGCAGATTTGCTCTGAGCTACCTGCCTACCTGCCGGGTGGCCATCAAGTAAAAAGCATCACTGGGAACACTGACAGACACACTAGGTGAGAACTGTTCTGACACACAAAATGAAATGTAGAGAGAAACAGTGCATATGGGATTAAAGGTGCTTGAATGTTTTCTTTTGTTTTGCTTTGCGTGTTTTGTTTTGATGAATTGGTACTGTATATAGTGAAAATACATATGTATCATTTTTACTGCAGTGAAACTGTGCAATATTCTCATCAATATGAAGTGCTAGCATGAAATTAATTGTTTTAAGACAACTAGATTTTATAATGTATTAATAATTTCTTGGAGGATAAGACAATGAGATAACACTGTTATTAAAATTCTTGAGAAAATAATGAGAGAAATTATAGTCCTTTCAGGTGTATTGTGTTTGCAAACCACATGGATTTCACTGGAAGTAGTCTTCTGAATTAATACAGAGGCTGCCGACACTACCTCTATGAATACTTCAATTTATTTATCAATGTTTTTAATCAAGTAATGCCCCAACATGACTTCACAGAACTGAAATGCGAAGCAGGTCTCATGTTATATAGCAAGCAAAAATTTGCTAAACATACTACAATGTCTTTCTGCTATTGTTATCATCAGGGACATTGACTTCATTTTTAGGCTATTACCAAAATCTGATGTGTCCGTAGAAGTCTTACCCTCCCAGATATCAGTGTTTTAAGTGAGAAGAGTAGATTCCTAATGTTACTAAAATAACCCTTTTTGGTTTTGCTATTTGGTTTTTTTCCTAGTTAAATTTTCCTGGTTAGTCAGAATCTCCTCACCTGCTCTGTGGCTGGCTGCAGTTGTCCATTGCAGGAGTTATCCTAGTCCAATGTCATGGACATTCTATCTCTCTCAAAAGAATGTTAGTTTCTAGAGGATCGTCGAAAGGATCCCCCATACCCAACACAATACCAGACAGATAGGAGAAGCTTATAAATTTTGTATGAAATAATTGATAATTGAACAAGTGAGTAAATGGGTATATTAGTATATAAAGTGCTATTTTCCTTTCAGCTGAAGAACAAATTCTATAGCTCCGTCTTTGTTAACCTTGGGATTCTTAATTGATTTCTAAATTACTGGAAAAAGAGGCCCAAGATAATTACTTAAAAGCAGTGAATTACATGAGCCTTATCTTATTTCTATCTCCTGTAAAATTCTTGAATTTGGTTTTCTGAACAGGCCGTTCGGATAGGATTTTATTAAGCCACTTTACAAATCTTTTATGTGACAGCTTAGTAAAAGTTTTTTCTTCTTTTTCTTTCTTTCTTTTCCTTTGTTTCTTTGTCCTTTTTTGTTTTTTGGTTTTTTTAATTACTATTAGGGTGAGAGAGCAACAAAATAATGGACTCTTCCCTAAGACAGATGGGATTGTTTGCACATAGTATACTGACTTTACATTTTAAGCCTCTGACATGGTAATTAAAGTAGCTTTATGAAAATGTCCTTCTTGCCATTCCTTTTGTGTTTTTACTGATCAATTTGAAATATACTGCTTGCATTTTAAATGACTCTTCAAGTATGGTTTAGACTTTTTTAATCTTTAAGGGTTTTTGTTTTGTTTTTAACATTATCTACCATTGGTACACACCGACCATCCGAATCAATTAAGTCTATAAAGGAAAGAGTTTTTGTTTTTTGGATTTTTTTCCTGTGATGGGCTGAGAATCATCCTTTCTCTTTCTGCATTTTCTAAAGAAAGACACACAGTACAGCATGCAGGCATTTGTGCCAAGATGATTAACTTGCAATTCAGTGTCTTGAGAGCTGGGCTATTCTCACACATTTTAAAGTCTCGGCCTGCCTCCCAGCAAATATTTGATAGCAGAAACTAGCCATAAAGATTTAGAGTAAGAATTCATCACTGGTATTACATATAAGTTAACCCATTTAACAAAAAATAATGAAAACTAAACGGCACTTGTCAAAATAAGTTTTTAAAAGGATATTTTTGGAACTACCTGCTCCAGGTTTTTCTGTGTGTGTGTGTGTGTGTGTGTGTGTGTGTGTGTGTGTGTGTGTGTGTGTGTGTGTGTGTGTCATTTTTATAACAAAAAGTAATTCAACAGATTTGGTCTGTCTAATTAGTTTTTCACACTAATAATATGAACTGTTAAACTCTTATTGCGTTGCAAGATGGATTTAGTTCTAAAACTTTTTCAGAGACCATGGGTTTTTTTTTTTTTTTTTTTTTTTTAATAATTTGGTGAATGGCAGGAAAACTTGAAAATCCATTTTTTAAAAAATTCCTTTTGACTGAAATGACCTGAACATTTCCCTCAGCTTGACTAAAATTTAGACAGGATTTTTTCTTACTTTAGGCCCTTACCTCCCTTTTCTTAAGAGCATTTACTTTAGAAAATTTGCAAATCTTTTTTCGGCCCCTTTGAGTTACAAGTGGTCCTTTGTCATTTTTGCAACTCAGGAATGCCTTTCTAAAGACCTGGCATCCATCCATTTGAAATGTAATCATCAAGAAAGATAGGGCCACTTTCTCAACCTTCTGGGGAAGGTAGAAGCCTAACTTCCATAAGTGACAATTAGCAAACACAGATGGCCTAATTGCACTGAGCAACCTTCCCGTAAACTCCTCCAGTACTTTTTCATTATCTCACCTCAGTGCTTAAAATTCCTGCCCCAATTTGACTCAGTGAAACTTGAGCTCCATCTTTCTTCCTTGTGCTATAGTCTTGACTCTTATTTTAATAGTTTTAAATAAAACATTTTAATTGTTTTAAATAAAACCTATCCTGAGCAATTTTTCCTACTTTAAAATTTTATTATAAAAATTTGTCCATTTGTTATCTTTTCTACTTTTTCTATTTTCTATCCTTGTTGTCTCCTATGTAAAATGGAATAAGACAGAGATATTATGAATATGAGCCCTGTTAAAAATGATGATCTGTTTTTCTTCTCTTTAGTCATATATAATCAGTTAGATATATGTTTTCTCCTCAGTCAAGTGAAACATTTTCTTTTTTGTTAGTGATATACATATTTGTATATCCCATACAAGAGCTTCCTAAAGAAAGCATATTTACATTTGATGTTACAGAAGATAATCTTAAGTGGTGCTTTGATAAGAATATTTTATGACACTTTTCCCCCCAGACTTTTGATCAAGATGGCAGAATAGATGGTACACAGCATCATCCTCTCCCACAATCAACCAATTTACAACTATTAAAAAGCAACTACTGCCAAGCTGGGGCCACTAGAGCTCAGAGGAAGAGGAGGATAGACCTTCATGAAGGCAAGAAAAGACACGATGAGAGAAAGAAAGGGCCATTCTGATCGTCTTGAGCCCCAGCCTCTTCATGGCTGGCCCTTGTGAGCATACGGAGCAAGAACTGGCAAAAACTGCTGCTGTGCCCTTCATATGAAGTTGCTTGGAGGCTGCAGGGGAGAAGAAGGATTTGGTGGTCCCCACATAGGACTGAGGGGCAGCAGCCACAGACAATTGTGAGGCCAGTGAGTCTTTACAAGGGACCAGCACATGGCCCATCCCATGAGAAGTATTTGGAGTATGAGGGTGGGGGAGACAGGCCCATGCAGGAAACACTGGGGCACAGCAAGGACAGCTGATCTGCCCTACAATCAGCACAGGCTCACTCAGTAGAGACTGGTTATGAATATAGAACTACCAGAGGTGCAGTATGCTGAAAAGACTCAGACCAGACCAGAGTACTGGACATCACAAGACCCAGGAGTGCTTATGAGGTCAACAATTAAAACCCGAGCTGCACAAAAAGCCTTCTTCAGAGAATCAGCAGCAAAGCAACAATTTAGCTCAACCACAGGGCTCAAGTGCTGATCTCCACAGGAAGTTCCCCCGTTTTAGAAGTAAGTGAAGGACAATAATTTAGTTCCAGTGCAGAGTTTAAGTGGGGATAGTGAATAAGCCAACACAGAACTGAAAGAAAAAAATCAAAAAACTCACAGATCAGAGACAAAGTGTTGATATTAGCCAACAAAGGTCTAACACCGCCAAAGAACACCTATAATACCTAGAAGGACTGGAAGCTCCCCAGACTCCCAAGGTAGGGTCAAGCACACTGAGGGCCTCAGCCATGCCCCCCTGAAATCAGGATCCAACACAGCCACAACTGAGCCACCACTGAAAGCCGCCTGGGCTCCTCTCCAGAATTAGGGGGCAGCCATGGGCCTCAACCATGATCCCCCTTCCTCCTCCTCACACCCTATCTTCCTCCGCTTTCCCCTTGTCCCCTTCTCCCAATTGCTCCACAACATCTTAGAATGTAAGATAATAATAATAATAAATTAATTTAAAAATTAATAAAAAGTAAATAAATAAATAATAAACATATCATTCTCTGAAAAAAGTTCACCCACATATTATGTATTATATTAAAATTGGAAAGTACTAAATGCTTAATGTTAGAGGATAATGGTTAAGTAAACTACAGTATATGACATGAATAAATAATGTGTTTTTTAAAAATTAAAAAAATAATAGTTATATATTTATTCTAATGCTATTTTATATTTAATATTATATTTTGCTTATATTTTGTCTTCCTTGTCACAAAGGAAATTTGCATTTAAAATATATACTCTAGTATCACAAAACATGTGAAGATGCTGCACACAGGACTGGTTTTGGGAAACAGTGTCCTATCTGTGACAGTGGGGCTCTGTGGTGCTCTGATGATTCCTGTGCCACAGGTCTGTAAACTCCACTAAGTAATAGTTAACAGTTATTAGGAATTATATTACTGTTTCTGTTGCTTATAACAAAATACCTGAAACTGGGTGATTTATAAAGAAATCAAAATTTATTGCTTTCAGTTTCTGAAGCTTGGAATTCCAGAGTCCAAGGAACACATCTGGTGGTGGTGACAATGACCTGGGAGTCTCACACTGCAAGCAGAGAGAGCAAGAGACTTTCCTCTCTCTTCTTTTAAAGCCCTCAGAACCATGCCCGTGACCACCGTTTTTATCCATTCACTACTGCACAGCCCTACAGTCTAAGTACCTCTTCAAGGCTCTACCGTTCAATTACTGTAATAGGATTTCCCATCCTCTTAACAGTCACAGAGGGAGACAAGTTTCTAATACATAAAACTTGGGGGACACAATTCAAGCTTCAGTGAGTTTTGGGGGGACATAATTCAATCCACTAGGGAAATATTATTTGTAATTTGATTTCTGATACCATAAAACTGTTAAATCATAGATCAATTTGACAACTGAGGTTTAAGTGATACTAAATTAATTTTTTACATCAAATATTTATTAAGACCAACTATTGGTCAAAAATATGTTTGGTTCTGGAATAAATTGACCCTTCCCTGAAAATGTTATAGTGAAAGGAGTCAAAAAGCATGTCAAAGGATAATCAGCAGACAATTAAGATGACCGGTGGTAATGACTGCACTAGAAGTCCTAATGGGATTCCTTGGAAAGATGATGTGCAATAATGAGAAAATTGGGAGATACTTTATAAATGAAGAACAATGTAAAAAAAATGGCTTGGAATTTATCATAAAAGAAAGGAGAAAAGACATTCCTGGCAAAGGACCTATCTTCTAAGGCAGGAGACACGTGGAAAACCATGACATGTTTGGGGATAAGGAGAAATATGAAGATGTTTTCTGGTATGAAGAACAGGATTAGCTGTACAGATTGATTTCATTTCTGAAAAGCCTTTATGCACTGCAGAGTACTTTAGACTTCAACTTAGTTTAGCCTTTACCTCAATATTATTTAAATTTTTTCATTTCTTTTTCTCATTTTATTTATTTATTTATTTGTTTGTTTTTAATTTTTGCTATGTCCCTTTTAAAGGGAAGTAGCTGGTTTTTATTTAGGAATTTTTTTTTTTTGTAATTACATGTGAAAGTCGTTGTATTATATTTATTGTATTAATCATAAATTTAAACTCATTGTTACCATCTTTTTAAACAGCTTTATTGAAGTATCATTGACATACAATAATTTGCACCTATTTCAAGTGTATACAAAGCCACCAAAACAATCAACATCTTTGTCAGTTCAAAGGTTTCCTTATGACCCTTTGTAATTCCTCCCTCCCACATCCCCCAGCAACCACTTATCTGTTTTTTGTCACAACAGATTATTTTGCATTTTCTAAAATGTTATATAAATAAATCATACATTATGCACTCCTTAATGCTTAGCCTTCTTTCACTCAGATTAACTATTTTGAGATTCGTCCATGTCATTAGTATATCAAAAGTCCATTTCTTTCTATTGCTGGCTAGTATTCCATGGTGTATCATCCTGCTGAACACATATATAAAACCGTTATGATCATTTGTAGGGTCACATGCCTCCATGTCTCTTGGTAATTACCTAGGAGTGGAATTACTGAGTCATGATATAGGTGTATGTTTAACTTTGTAAGAAACTGAAAAGCTTTTCCAAAGTAGTTAGAAAATTTTTCATTCTTTCATTAGGTGTATGAGAGTTCCAGTTTCTCTATCTCCTCACTAAGAGTATTTTTGACTTTAGGCATTCTAACATGTAAGTAATGGTTGTTTCTTTTCTTTTTGTTGAGATTTGAGGGTTCTTTACATATTCTGCATAAACATCCTATATTATTCCATTTCTGTTGGTTATAACAGAATACCTGATACTGGATAATATACAAAGAAACATAACTTACTACTTACAGTTTTGGAGGCTGGGAAGTCCACTGTCCAGGGA
Organism: Cynocephalus volans; assembly: GCF_027409185.1. NCBI lineage: Eukaryota > Metazoa > Chordata > Mammalia > Dermoptera > Cynocephalidae > Cynocephalus > Cynocephalus volans. Next base: position 60,509,385 of record NC_084472.1, read on the forward strand.
ACACATCTGGTGAGGGCCGCCTTCTACAGTGACACAGGGTATCACATGGTGAATGGGCTGAGCAAGAGAGAGCTAAGCTTCTCACTTGCTCTGCTTATAAAGCCATCAGAACTATGCCCATGACCAACTATTGAACCATGGATGGATTAATCCATTCAAGAGGGTACATTCCTCACAATATAATCGTCTCTTAAAGGCCTCACATTTCAATTACCCTAATAAAGTTTCCCACTCTGTTAACACTGTTACAATGGAAATTTAGTTCCCAGTGAATTTTGGGGATACATTCAATCCACAGCACATTCTTTATCAGATTTTCTTCCAGTGTGGGACTTGTGTTTTCATTCTTTAAACAATGTCTTCCAAAGGGTAGAAATTTTTAATTTGGATGAATTTAAATTTATAATTTTTCTACAATTTTTTGGCCCACCCTCCATGGACTCTACAAAAACATCAGGCCATTTGAAATTCTCCATTTACTGATGTTCTGCTCTGCTTATTTATTTATTTCCATTCAGTAATTTCTCTGGGTGTTTCATTTGGATAGTTACTGTTGCGATGTCTTCATGTTCTCCCATCTGTTCTGCTGCAAAGTTAATCTTCCATTAATTCCATCCAGTGTTATTTTTCATCTTAGACACACTGTAAATTTCATCTTTAGAAATACAATTAGATATTTCTTATATATTTCATGTCTCTACTGATGACTATATGAATTATAGTTATAATACCTGTTTTGATGTACTTGTTTGCTAATTCTAACATATCTGACAATTCTTGGTTGATTTCAATCTTTGATTTTTCTCCTCATTGTGATTTGTATTAAAAAGAAAACTTTGTAAAATTTATTTTTTTGAGTACTGGTTAATATTTTATTCCTGTAAATACAAATGAGCTTTGTTCAGGGAGGTAATTATGTTACATGGAGCCCGTTTGATCCTTTAGGAATTTTCTTATAAAGGTTATGAGGTAGGACCAGAAGAGTTATTATTCTACTGCTAATTATTCCCCACTATTAAGGGAAGACATTTTTGTGTACTTTACCCTATATCTCATGAATTATGAAGTTTTCCAGTTTTAGTGGTGGGAATAGGTGTTCTTTTCAGTCCTGTGTGAACACTGGGTACTGTTTCCTCTAATTCTTTCAAGTCCTTTCCTTGTCCCTGGATAGTTTTCTTACATGTATACCATGATCAGTCTACTGCTGGACGTTTCGAGAGGACCCTCTATAGTCTCTATAGCTTTCTGTCTTTGCAGTTCTCTCCTCTCAGTTACTCTAGCCTGTCTCCCCAGACTCCCAACTCCACCTCCTCAGCTCTCAGTCACCTATTTTCTGCCTGCTTTGCTTATCCCTGAATTACGAAACATTCTCATCAATTACAAAAGGACAAAGTGAATACAAACAGGAAACAAGGCAGTACATTTAGTAGCCAGGAAAAAAAAAAAAAAAAATGAAGATAGAAACAGGAAGTGAATTGAAGAGGACAGTTTAATGGTAGGTTATCCTTTGTGCATCTTTCAACCTGTGGTCTGGGCAAGGCTAGAGAGACACTCTCTTCCTTAAGCATGTGGCATTTTTTTAAACACATGAATCCCTCAATTCTCAAATTCTCTGCCTTTTGCCTGCTATCTTTTAACCTTTTCCCTTAGTTAGTTCATTAATTTTCTTCTCTCCTTATTTTATGTGTTTATTCAGTTTCTGCTTAATCTTAATCAACATTGTTCTATGTTTTCCTTTTTCCCTCTGTAGTAAGTACTGCCCTTCACTCAGTATAAATGTCTAAATTTGCTTATCTAAACTACAACTGGTCATCATCTGGAATACATATCTAAATATTAAATGTTACATACATGGATGAAAGTGTAATCATTATAATAAATAATCTTAGTAAAAATTCCTAATACCATGACAGAAGATTAATTAGGTACTTAAAAGTTTAGAAATTTCAACGAACAGTGTACATCAGAAACCTAATTTTAGAAGTTTTCATTGGTGCTTTTCCATAAAGACTAAAACATTGAAACCATTTGCAAATTATTGCAAATCTATGTTCAGGGCTACTTGTGTTATTGTCTTACAACTTTTGTCTTAATATCTTAAAAATATTTGTATGTAAGTGATAGAGTTAGCCAAGGTGAATGTTACAAGTAACATGAGAAAACCCATCTTTGTCCCAGTTGCAAAAAACAGTTGAATATTTCTGTACTCTGTAGCTCTGTGATCACAAGCCTGTGCTTGTGTTAGCAAGAAAACCACAGGCTGTCAGCTCTCAACTCCTTCCTGTGTAGATGAGAAATAGGCTAGCTTTCTAAGACCCCTCCTCAAGTAACCACACTTCCTGCCCTTATACACGGGTGTGATAAAGATCCCTACCCAAAAGCTTCTTTAAACATGTTTCTATGGAAAGTTTTATGGTGACCTATTTCAGCCTCTGTAAGCCAGCTGTGCCCGTTTTTGCAGAACATCTCGTATGCCTAACAGGATGTCACTAGCTGCCAGTTAAAGTTAACACAAGTAACACCATATTGTATAAAAAACATCCATTTTGTTCTTATTCAAGGAAGTAATAATGAGAGGGAGGGACGGATGGAAAGCCCCTGCTAAAGGCTAACTGCAAAATTAGCTTATGTACTGTTGGCTTGCTTGCATTGGCTAAAATGTATCTGATGCTTAAAGTTTGCCCACGCATGTTGAGATAAAAACCTTGAAAGAAAACGGCTCAGGGCCACACTGATCAAATTGGCTTGCGTGGTCCCGGCTGCTGGCAATAAACTTTTTTCCAAATTTCCTAAGTCAGTCTCCGAGGGTATTTATTCTTCTGGACGGCTATAACATAAGATCCTCTGATAAACTGCAAGTTTCATGAAATTTTACAAATGTGTCACACAAGAAACATTTTCTTTTTCTTCAATAGCTTTAAAAAGGAAAACAACTTTAAACGATCATTTGTAGAAACAAAACTTTAAGGCTGTCAGTTGATTACAGCGTGGTGTTGATAACGCCGGGGTCCACAGTTCAATCCCTGCCCTGTTACCAACTAGTTGTCTCCTCAAAAAAAAAAAAATTTAAAAATTTAAAAAAACCACAATAATAAATTTATCTCAGCACCACACTCTACCGAGTGAGCCACGGGCCGGCCCCCACAATAATAAATTTATTAACTTTCTTTGATGACATTTATATTTATTTATATTTATTTATTTATTTATTTATTTATTTTTGGCTGTCTTCTAGAAACATTAGTTTCTTCATAACAGGAAGTATGCCTTCCAATGACAGACAATTGTCAAATAAAGATTAACACAGACCAAGAAGGGTAGGAATTAGAAGATCTTTAGCAACCTGGATTGCAGTTTCTATCCTTCTAATAATCCTAGACAAGAGATATTGCACAACAAAGTGTTTACAATGATACAGAGGAGTCTGTTGTGCCATGCTTTCCCTGAACTCCCAGGTGAATCCTTTGAGTACCAAGTGGACAATCTTTCTTTTACTCCATCTCATGACAACACCCATCTTCCAAGGAGCATCAGGGACAAAATCTTGTAAGTTAATTTTATTGTCAGTACAGCCTTGAAACAAATAGAACTTTTCCCCATCTCCATGTCTGGCCCACCTTTCTTAAGATGTTATGTTCCCAGTGAATTTTTAACCAACCTATGGCTAACAAATCATGGTAGAACAATAGTAATAATATTGCAAAACTTTTTTATGAAAATAAATTAATTACATAAATTTCACATAAATATTCCAAATTTTCTTGAATAAAATGCACAAAAAATGTATAACATGCTGGGGGAAGGACCTTAGTATTTGTGTGTAACTGTGTACCAGGCACTGTGCTTGTATTTTACATATATCTCCTTTAAAATTTTTGATACCTTTTTAAAGGCATACTAACAAAGTAGAAAATTAGTACAATAGAAAAGAAGATTGGAATTCACTGGTAAAAACATTGGTTTTAAAGAGAGAATTACATATGTTAGTGTTCCCTTAAGCAACTTACAGTAAGTCAGCCAGCATTTAGGCAGCAGATCGATCATATAGACACTGGCATCAGCGAAGCTCTTGGCTTAAGTTTTTTGACAGTGACAAACTATTATCAAGCAGTAAATTCATCAAGGGAATCTTCATCATTAGACATATGTGCCTTCAATTCTAGGAAAGAAAGCGTACTACATCATGATTAGTGTGCGGTACCATTAAAATGATTGAATTAGCATTCCAATCTTCTCACTCTGAATTGGGCATTGAGGTGTGTATGTAAATGTGGAAAAAGCCACACCAATTCATATGTGATCATATTTGCTGACTGTGAAAGGTGTTTTTATTTCAACTATATCTCTACCTTTTACTCTTGAATGAGTTTCCTTTTCTCTAAAATTACACAAAAATATGTGATATCAGTTTTAAAAATCTTAGTAGTTATGAAACTACAAACTGAGTGAACACAGAAAAAGCTCAGTATTTTTAAAATATGACCTTTTTAGTAATTGTTCTTTTTTCCCCTACTTAATGACAATAAGAAAAATATAAGAAATAGTTGAAATTTTTGTTTTTCCTTAGCCTCACCTTTTTTTCCTTATTAGCATTTAGTCCTTCAGTCAGTACAACATCCAGAATTTAAGTGTTATAAGTAACAATCACCACAAAATTCTATTCTTCCTAGGTAGAACTGACATCTCAATGTTTATACACAAATTCTCTATTTTTAAATGGTTGTTATGCTTTCCATTAATCTCATGAACTACTTGATATTAAGACTAAATGGTATCTAAAAATGAATTAGAATACAATCTCTCTTATACAAGTGAAATGATTTTATTTGAGGGGTACTTTCCAAACACATGCTATGAATCTAATAGAAATGGTGGATTTATAGAAGAAATATTATATAACGTAAAGTGCAATTGGAAGACAGAAATTACCTAGTTATGATGCTTCAACAATGAGCTTGTTATTTAACCTTGGTATATTCTCTAGTTGTCAGTTTTCTATTTCTGAGAGGTGTTTGGAGTAAGGTGATTTTTCACCATTTCTACCTTAAAATTACCCAAACCAGTTTGTCAGTAAAACATTAAACAAAACAGCTGTGAGTTTCATTCAGTTTCTTCTTTCCCTACCAAATAAAAATCCTTCAAATATATATGAAGTCAAAATGGTAAATTAAAAATACATACACACAAAAATCTTAAGATTGTTTTGATGTTACAATCAACCTATTTCTGCTTCTTTTTATGTATTTTGTCTACAGTGACTAACTTCTATACCATTAAATCATTTTAATTAATTTAGGCAACATGCTATTGCTATTGTATAAAATAGATACCTCAAATGCAAATATTCTACACAGGATTTGTTCAAACTTTCAAATTTTTAGAATTAGCTTTTTTTATTATGACTTATTTTCCCTCATTGTTGTCACTCTCTGAATTCATAATTTTAGACATTGTCTCTGGCATGAACAAATCTGCTCTTCATTCTTATTGCTCCCTCCAATTTGGAACTTGCTTCTTCTGTGCTATTTTTAGGTTCACTAGCATCTCTGATCCCAGTATCTTCAACTGTCTTAGATAACAACTTCTACTTTGTAGCTAAAAGTTCTCTGAATCCCCACACCTCAAGAATTCCAGATGATGTATTCCCCAGCCAACACAGACCTGTGCAGACAAATATTGAAATTTAAAAATTGGGGGGCTTTTAACTTTCATAATTTTCATGAATTACTTAGCCCTGATAAAGTTAGGCTTAGGCATTGTGTATTAGAGAAGCATGCCCTGAACTCACCCCACCTACTTACACACTTATTAACTCAAAGTTGTTACATTAGAATGCTTACATTAGGACAAGTCAGGTCTTTGTACTTCCTGTTCACTGCTCTTTCCAGTATCGTTTTTCCCACTAGTTTAAGTTATTCACTCTAAGAAAAGAGAAAATGTGTGAGAACCAGAGAACGTTCTGCCAAAGGTTTCAGGAGAATCAGAGAAAGTTTCTAATAAGGGCTAAGATTTGACCATGTAGAAACATGAAATTATAGGAAATCATAAATAGGTTATAGTCCATTTAATTGTTGTGATGCTTATCTAGATATTATAGACTTTTATTTAGATCTATATCCTATATAATAAAATTATTTCACCCCTCTGTTATTTTCATATTAAAAACTGAACCTAATATCAGAGGTCGCTGTCCTAATGAAAATAATGTATATGTACATATGTAAATATACTAAATCTATATATCAAAATGTATTCACGGTAATTCAACTTGATTCATAAGATAATTTGCTGGTTATCTTATGTACAGGAATGAGTAAATATTATCTAAGCTTATGTTTTGACAGGAAATAAAAAAGACAGCTTTTATTCTGTGATCACTGATCACCAAGGACAAGATTTCTATGTATTCTCTATGAATAAAGTTTAATCTTTTTATAATTCAAGAGATTCACACTGCTTCCTCCCAATATCCACACATTAACTTCTCTCTCATAACTGCCTCATAGAACGAAGAGAGATGCAGTCATATGTGGGTGAGTAGGAGTCGGGTGGGAGAAAGGAATAATATATCTTTCTCACTTCATTGAAATTTTCTAATTCTAGAATTGATTTCACATTTTAAAGCTCACCTGAAATCAAGCAGAACCAAAACAATTTACAAATATAGAAGCTTGAATACTTGAAAACGAGATCTATTTGCTTTGTGCATGTAGGCATTCATCTAGTTATTCCTTCATACAGTTATTTCAGTACATCAACAGAGCTTATATATAGTAACTGACAAATGCTCTTGCTATTATATAAAACTTCTTTATTTTGCCTAAAAACATGTTAGATTGTTATGCTTTTCATTGCATGCAAATAAATTAACAGAAATGAAGAGAAATCATTGTGTTGTAAACTGTTAAAAGTGATATCAATGTACTAACTTCTATTGACATTGCTCTGTAGAATCACTTACCATCACAGTATTTTGAAGAATAGCCAACATTCTTAATGACAATTCACCCTGCTTCTACAAAACTCTGTTAATTTCAGTTCTTTAAATGTTATTATCTTATCCATCAAAACATAATCAACTGAATGCTTCAATTTCAAATTCAATTTAAAGTCATCTTTTTCCCCCTGGTGCAGGGTAAAACTGGAAGTACAATGGGTTGGGGGCAAAGAGTTGCACTCTCACAATTACCCTACCTTTTCAAGGCTTACTGCACTGAGGTTATGGTTGTGAGAAAAGAGAGGAGAAAGATATATTCTCAGCTGACTACAGTTGGGGAGCTCCTCATTCTCTCCTATATTGGCCACAATTGCTCCTAATCTTGGAATCTCCTCCCCAGTGTGTACCCCACATGAGAGGGCTGGATACTTTAATTTTTTTTATCCCTTTGCACAGAACCCACTTATCAGAAGGCAAATTGTGTTAGCCTTGCCATATCAAATAGGATTGCTTCCTCTCTTAGCTCTTTCATGCTAGCTTTGCCCCATCTCCATGTCCCAGCAGCATCAGACACTCTACCAGTTCAATGGCTCACTAACCTCTACCAGAATATAGTTATGAGTACTTGATTTAGTTCAAGGAATTGAGTGTTGGCAGTGTCACTGAAATTCCCTTAGAACAAGAAACAGGGAACTGATGGCACATACTGAAAAATTCTGTGTCATTACAAAGACTGCTTCACCCACCATCTCTTCTCCAGCCCTCTTTTTGTTGAGGTTATTAAGAAGCATAGTTGAAATGGCTCATTTGATCAAGCCCTTCCAAGTCACAGCTGGACCCACAGCTCTAGGATCTGTGAATTTGGATTATGGAAGTTCTTAACACATTGCCAGTTCTCAAATTAAAATAGGCGCTAAGAGTATATTACCATCCAAGGCAACTAATCACAATGGTGAAATTAGTAGTGGTCTAAGCGGACTATAAGATCTTGGACAGTAGTGATCCTATTTAATTACCTGTATGCCTACATTTCTTTATGCAATTTGAGCAAATCATATTGAAAAATGTTTAACAGAAGATAGCGTTTTTCAAATCCTTTTTAGAGCCATGTTTTAATAGTGATTCTTTTTTGCTCATTGAAACCACGTATTTCATGTCCTGTGAGCTCTTTTTATTTTTATTTCCTTTTAAAAAATATAGAACCATAGAACTCTAAACTTTAAAATTTATAAAAATTATTATCAAATAATGGAAAACTATATGAAAATAAAATCATAAAACAGCAAGATGGGGTATTTTTGAAGGAAATCACCAAGACCAACTAACCAGAATCAGACCACATTCATTAGTTTGCTTCATTTGACCTGGGTGCTACTGAAAAATAAACACGTAGGTTGTGGTTTGATTGTCCCTCCAGATGTCATTGAGATTTGATCCCCATTGTAACAGTTAAGAGGGTAGAAAAACAGACTATGGCAGTGTTGAAAGGTGAAGCCTTTAAAAGGTGATTAGTTCATGAAGATTATGCCCTCATGAACAAATTAATTCATTTATGGAGTAATGGGTTAATGGCGTAATGGGTTATCATGGCTGTGGACTGGTGGAGAGCAAGTGAGAGTGTTAACAAAGTGCTCTTGCTGTTCTCGTCCGGTGATTGCCTGCGTTGTCATGGGACTCTGCAGAGAGTTCCCACCAAGAAGGTCCTCACCAGATGTGCTCCTGGACCTTGGACTTCCCTACCTCCAAAACTTTGAAAATAAATATTATTTCTTTATAAAATTGCCCAGTTTCAGGTATTCTGTTATCAGCAACAGAGAACAGACTAATACAATGTACAAGTAGACATTTGTTAATTAACAGCACTCACACCATATTTAATATAAAAATGGTTGGAATAACAGCATAAACGTAAATTCTTAAAACATATTTTGTATCTCTTTAATTATTGGAATGCCATTTAAGGATATTTATTTGGAAGCAATAAAACCAACCTCCTTAAAAAAATACATACGCTATTCAAAATAAAGGGAGCACAAAGAATTAAAAGATGAAGTAAAATTAACTGCTATTCATTTGGAGTTGTTTAGATGTCTTTGTAGGGATGGAATGAACACAATCATCTCAATAAATATATAAAACATTTGGCAAAATCCAATAGCCTTTTATGATAAAACACCAAAAACTAAGTATAATAAAAATTCTTCAAACTGATAATGGGCGTCTATGACAAGTTCACAGCTGATGTCATGCTTAATGATAAACGACTTTTATTTTTTCGGTGGCTGGCTGGTACAGGGATTGAACACTGGACCTTGATGTTATCAGCACCATGCTCTAACCAACTGAGTTAACCAGCCAACCTCGCTTGGGGATTACTTCTCTCTTAAGAATATAAGTCTTCCAATGCAAAAAAAAAAAAAAAAAGAGGAAATACTCCCCAAACTGAACTACTAATTCATTGAAATATCTAACAGAATACATGCTGGCTTTTATGCAGAAATTGATGTGCTGATGCTAAACTTTATGTGGAGATGCAAGGAACCTGAAAAGCCAAAACAATTTTGAAAAAGAATAAAATTGATAGATTATACTTCTCAATTTCAAATCCTTCAAAAAAGCTGCAGTAATCGAGATTGTGTGGTAGTGACATAGGGATAAACATATAGATTAATGGAATAGAGTTTTGAGTCCTCAAATATATCTTTACATTGGTAACTTGCTTTTGGACAAGAATGCTAAGACCATTCAGTAGGTAAAGAATAGTACTCTCAACAAACGGTGCTGGGACAACTGGATATCTACATAGAAAAGAATGAAGTGAAAACTCTCACACTGCACACAAAAATAAACTCAAAATTGATCACAGACCTAAATATATCTACTAAAAGTCTAAAAATCTCAGAAGAAAACATTGGAATAAATCTCTGTAACTTTGGGTTGGGCAAATCTTTCTTACATATGACCAAAAAAGAACAAGGAACAGAAAAATAGATAAATTGGACTTCTTCAAAACTTCAAAGGACACTATCAAGAATGTGAAAAGATAAACCACAGAATGAGAAAAATATTTGCAAATTATATATGTGCTAAGAGATTTACACCTAGAATATATAAAGGAATCATAGAACGATAATAAAAACACAAACACAAATAAAAAGTGTTGTTAGTGGTCAAGTGGGAATAAATCTAGTCAGAAATTTCTCCAAAGAAGATATACAAACAGTAAGTAAGCGCATAGAAAGATCTCAATATTGTTAACCAAAAGGTCAATGAAAATCAAAACCATAATGAGATACCACTTCACACACTTTAGAATGGCAATAATCAAAATGATAACAAATGTTGATGAGGATGTGGAGAAATTGGAATCCTCATATACTGCTGGTGGTGATGTAAAAATGTGTAGTCATTTTGAAAGGCAGTTGACAGTTCCTCAAAATGTTAACAATGAGTGTTCATATGACCCAGTAATTCCTGTGTTTACTCAAGAGTTATAAAAACATATGTTTACACAAAAACTTGTACATAAATGTTCATAATGATCAAAAAGAGGGAATAATCTAAATGTTATCAACTGGATAAATAAATACACTATATTTATACAATGAAATATTATTTGGTAATAAAAAGGAATGGAATACTAATATACACAACATGAATAAACCTTGAAAACATAATGCTAAGTGAGAGGCCAGTCACAAACCACAAAACACTACATATTATATGGTTCTATGTATATGAAATGTCCAGAATAAGCAAATCTACAGAGACAGAAAGTAGACTAGTGGTTGCCTGGGAGGAGCTGGGGTGGGACATCATGGAGTGGGGGTGAAAGGAGGGGACGAGAGTGATGGGATTTCTTCCTGGGATGGTAAAAAAGATTATGGTGATGGTTGCACAACTCAGTAGGTACACTAAACATCATCGAATTATACACTTGGATTGTTTGAATTGTATATTATGGATATTATATCTCAATATAAAAGTTAAAAAACTAAAAGACTAGAAATTTTAAAAAAAGGAAATTGCCAGCATTTCCACAAAAGAGTCGAGAACACATTGTCAATGTTTGGAAGTGAGAACACATAACCAGTCCTCCTCCCACGACGTAAATTGCTTCACCAAATTTACTATAATTAGCTTACATTGCAAAAATTCAAATCCAATCATGGTTATCATGATTCAGAACGAAAATATTTTCAAGGGGGAAAGAATGCACCTCTTCATTTAAAGCCATAAACTCTGAGCAGGTTTGATTGAAGGGTTTAAGATCTGCTAGCTCAAGCCCTGGCCATACACATGATTTGGGTGAGGTAGATGGTCTGCTGTGCAAAACTTGTTAGGACTGCTATACACCTGTGCTCAGTGAGCACTCTGGAATGATGCTGTGACATTCCCAAAATTGAAACTGTGAGTGTATGAAGCATAGAAATGGAGTACAGAGAGTTTGACAGTGTTATGATGGAGAGTATGACTAAGTTGAGTCAGAATGTGTGAGAGAGAATATTCTGTGGACTCATTGCATTTACCTGAATGTATAATTAGGGTAGCTATTATGTATGAATGGTGCAGCTTACCCTTACCCTTTTTATAGGGAGTATCAACTAAGTCCACTTTTCTCCACTTTTAATTAACCATGATGAATAAGAACTTTTTGAATTGTCCAAAACATCCTAAGCAGTCAATTTTAAAAATTATTTAAGCAACCTAGAATTGCTGCAAGAGAAATGTGAGCTCATTTTTTTCTGATTGTGGCAATGCATGAAGTAGAAGTTTAGATTGCAAACAGTACATTTTTGGTAGTCTTGTTTGGCTAATTCATTAAGCATATGGTTCATGTATGTTAATAGTCATCTATCAAGGATTAAATAAAGTATTTCCTCTAATTATCTCAGCTGTACCTGATATGGGAGAATCTATACAGGAAGTGCAATGGTCAAGGGGACTGGTATGCCATTATAGTCTTGTTTAATGGCTTCTTTTCAGTAGCAATTTTGGAGTTCAGCCAGGACAATTTACATTCTGGTGGACTGGATTCCAGCAAGTGTTTACTGTAATGCCATAGGATATTTGAATTTTTTTCCTATTTGCCATAATCTAGCAAGGCAATACTTGGGCTTGACAATCATTAAGGAACTTTGTTAGAGCAGCACATAGGTGATACCATAACTGACTCCTCAGAGAAAGAAACTCATAAGGCACTAAGGGCTGTAGCCACCCATATGACGAATAGAAGCTTCCTGATAAGAACAGCTTCAATTCAAGGCATTATCTCAGTCTTTGAAATTCCTGGAGTAACCATGAACATTCTCCACAGTCTGAGAGATAAGTTATTTCTTACTGACCTTGCCATTAAGTAAGAATCTCAGAGACTAGCAGGATAGAGAAAATCATATTCTGCATTTAGGAAGTCTGTTGATCCCTATCCCCAAGGTACCATCAACATATCTGAATGTGAATGGGGGCCTTTGAAGTTTTACAAAAGAGCGTAGCTCAGACACTCCTGCTAGGTTCTTATGAACTGAGTGATCATATGATAATAGTAGCATATGCAAACGTAATACATGCAGACCGGTGTCTCGCACAGAAATCAAACAAGGATGCCAGCACAGAGCTCTTGGGATTTGCACTCAAAATCTGCCTGACATAGCTCCTCGGTACAGCTCATGTAAAAGACAATTAATTGCTAGCTTATTCCTGGGTGGTAGTTGATACTCCTGTATTAGAAAATACTGATCATGTCTGGGTGATGACAGACATTTGAGTGGAGAGAGAAATCAGCCCAGCAAAATTATCTCATTAAATAGAGGTAGTATTTTCGAGAGCATATCCCCAAGGGAAGCTCAGGAGCAGTGCAATGTTGATGAAAGCAAGTTGTTTCGCTGCTGGTAGAGACAGTAATGCAGCCCTCCAAAGATCTTCCTTCCCTCATTGCTCTGTGATCTGAAAGCTCTGCCTGATTCTTTGATGAGAGATTCTGGATTGAAAGCACATTGCTGTTTACAGATCAGCAGCAATATGGCATGCAGAAGGTTAAAAAAAAAAAAAAGGCAAGTTAGCAGGGAGGGTAGAGAGGGTAGAGTAGTAGAAATCAAATTAGTGTCCTACCCTTGGGGGAGTGTCTGACTATAGCACTTCAAGCCATAGCCAGTGACCTTAGTCTAATGTCAGGCAAATGAACTTGAGGTAACAGGACAATAAAAACAAAAACAAAAACAAAAACCCACTGGGTACACTCAACTAAGGACATTTCTATAGGAATTTGGAGTATTAAAATGATCCATGGATTTACCCATTTTAAAGCCATGTTTCCAATTCAGAGAGGAATTAAATTGCTAAAGTAGGGGTCTTAGATCTTTAGACCTACATGTACAGTACATGAGCAGGGTATTCAGGCCATGCACTAGTGGTTTGAGAAACAACATACCCCCCGTGCATCTACCGTAATCCCTGATGTAATAAAAAACCTATCTCAATGTCAACAGGAAAAGTAACCACTTAAAAATTACTGTAGATATAATTTCCTAAGGACATTGACCAATGCATAATTGACAAACAGATTGTGTCATATTTAGCTCTATCCAAAGCCCCAGGGGACTAGCTACTATGAAGTATTAACTGGGATTGAGATTTATTCTACAGTTGCTTTACTTAGCCTGTAAACATAGAAGCAAACATAGAAAGGATAATTAAAAATTGAAAAAGTGACTTCTTTATAAATTTGAACCATGTGGACATATTTCTTTTGATTAAATTACCCATTGTAATGCTACCAGTTTGTGATAATGGGAAGAAAACAGAATATTATGTGGAAATGCAACATGTCTTATCAGCACTGGAGCATTATTCCAGTGAAATTTAGAATGGCCAAATTAAATACCTGTTACACAAATAGGTGATAGGTCGGACTTGAATGTCTGGCTATCACAGGTGAGCCACTAGATTGAATATGAGGGATGAAATATGAGAATTCCACTGAAAATTTGGGGGGATTAACAGGTGGAAATGAGATAATGGGAAAAGAATGCAATTACGCATCCAAATTATATTAAATGTCCTATAAAACCAAACCAAAAAACAACAAAAAATAGGACAATACAAAAGAATAATGAGCAAAAGAGCTAAAAAGGCATTTCACAACAGAGGACAGCCCAATGGCCAATTAATGTATCAATGATGCTTGAAGTCATTATTAGTTAGGAAACACACACAAAAAACTCAAAACCACAACACACTTGCTAGAATGGCTAAAAGCAAAGACTGTAAGTTGATATGACTACTAAACCTGAATATATACTCAGGTTTGATCATTTTCACTAATAGGTAAATTCATAATAGAAACTGAAAACATGTATTTATAAAAATACATGTTTATTAAAAGACTAGTGCAAACCTGTTCAACATCTAAATAGGACCCAATGAACATGTATGATTGTGTGCATGTTTACTTAGTTAAGCTGCTAAATTTTGGGATAATTTGTTATGCAGCAAGAGATATCTAACTCAGCAGATCTCCCACCCTCAAAGATGGACTAGATATTTCTCCTGAGCATCAGAAGAAAAATGTGGCTGTGTTTTTAATTACAAGTACATTAAATTTTATATTGATTTACTCAGTTGACAAAGCAGGAAACTGGTCTCTATTTTTAACTATTTTACCCAAACACCAGGCATATAATAGGGCAGTGTTTACTGAATTTAGCCATTTAAATTGAAATTTTGTTTTGGGGCATCCACACATAGAAAGAAAGTATATAAAGACATCAAAAACTGCATTTATTTATTTTTTTTAGTTTTTTCTTTATTTTAAATGCAATTTATTTTTCTGTTTAGTTATATATGTAATTTTTATTTTTGTTTTATTTTATTTTTTATTTTAACTTCTCAATATACATTGTAGTTGATTTTCATGTCCCTTTACCTGTTCCTCTTTTCCCCGTCCCTCTCTCCTCTCCCCCACAACTACATCATATCTGCTCACTTGTCTTAACAAGTTCAAGGAATTGTTGTGATTGTTGTGTCTTCTTCCCCCCACAACCATTTATTTGCTTGCTTGCTTGCTTGCTTGCTTGCTTGCTTGCTTATTTATTTATTTATTTATTTATTCATTCATTCATTCATTCATTCATTCATTCATTCATTCATTCATTCATTCATTCATTCTTAGCTCCCCAAATAAGTGAGAGCATGTGGTGTTTTCCTTTCTGTGCCTGACTTGTTTCACTTAATATAATTTTCTCTAAGTCCATCCATGTTGTTGCGAATGGAAAACTACATTTTTTTTTGTTTTGCTACATGTTTTACCCTACTGCTACATATTGGGGGGACAGAAAGCATTATTTCCTATTTAATTATTTTTAATTACATTTTGACCTATTATTTTACATGGGTTATTATTAATGAAGTTTAGAAAAAAGAAATCAACAGATTCCTCCTTGTTTTTTTTCTGTTATAGGAGCAGAAAATTAAAATTTTACAGATATAAATTTATTATAATTCATGTCACTTGCTACTATGTGTTTATTATATGCATCTAGATTATCACAGTTAAATAAAAATTAAACAAAAAATTCAGAAAAGAAGTGATACATTTTAACTGCTTAGTTACTATCAAGAAGCAATATGGAATTTTTTTTTTTTTTAATACATATGGTTGTGTGTTTTCTCTCTTTTAAGGAATAGAGAATACAAATGACAGTAAACAATGTCTTCCATCTTCCAGGTAAAGATACAAGATGTCACTATCACAGGGAACTTGTAGGTGTAATTAACAACATTTAAATATATTCTGATCATTTGATTTCATAATACTTCAATTTACTTTTCCCAAATTAGAAGGATCACATGCAAAATCACATTTTTTTAATGTTAAAATGGAAGGAAAGATTAAAAAGAAAAATAATATATCCAAATTTAGAAGAATGTAGCTTTTTAGTATTTTTTATTTTTTGGTTTTGCTGATAAAAGAACCAGAGTCTGGATTCATTAAAAAGAATGATAGCATATACACATAATTTCAGTTAAAATAAACAGAACAACCAACCTCTGATAGGAACTAAAGCCAGTGTAGCCCTGAAATCTCATTTAAGTTATTATGCACAATAGCTTTTTTCAGCAATGCTTTGGAGATACTCACCTCCAAGAGCCTTTAGTCCTTTCCTACTGCAGAGTGTCCTGTAATGTATGCCCCGTACCAGGACAACAAGAAGACGGAGTGTCTTACCCCATAAGAAAACTAGCAGAATCTCATAAGAACAAGGGGAAAGAGAATGCAGGCCAACAAAAGGACCAGCTGTTTAAGCTCTTATACACACGTGTGAGTTCAAGATAACCATTAGCAATACATAACTAATATTGCAAAAACTTCAGACTTAATAGGATTAATAATTAGACTTTGCAGTCAGTTCTGGACTCAAATCAATACCTTTGTTTATTACCCCATTTGTAACTTAAGTCTCAACTTACTTATCTTTATGTGGGAAAATCTGAATAATAATAGTACCTACAGGATAAGTAGCTACATTATTTCTATTGTGTAATAAAAATGTTTTAAGAAAGAAAGGGACAAATAAAAAGGGACAACGGGCTTCCAGGTAGCTGACCCACCTCGTTCTCCCTCGTCTTGCCCTTCCCAGCTCAGGGTATTCTTGCTGTACACAGACATGGAGAGGTCGCTGTGTTTATAGTTTCCTTTTTTTTAAAAAATGAAACTAGACCACTGCTTATAAAAACCTGCACAGGGCATGAGCATTTAAGCTCATCGCTTTTTTCGTTCCTTTAGCTTAAGCTCTCCCTATCTCACAAGAACTAATAAAAAATGGGTATGGATTAGCGAGCACTACCAACTTAAAAATTGACATTAGGGGAGAGGCCCAAGGCTCTGCCCCTAAGCCTTCGCAGAGTGACAGTTCTCCTCACACATCTGTTTCCATGGGGTCTGGAGGTTGCATGGATTAGAGTGTCTCTGCTGCCATGGCCCCAGGGTCACCACTCAGACAAGAAGGAAATGAAGTAACTGACCCTCCCCTCCCCATACATTTACCCATCCTTGGTAATCCCTGTCCAATTCCTCCTCACCCCATCCTCCCAACCCTACCTCTACCCTGCTACTGAGATGAGGCCCAGACTCCATAAAAAGGGGGAGAGCTGTAGAATCCAAGGCTCCTTTCCATGACTGTTGAAGCGATGAACATGATGTGGTGTGAAAAGGCCACACCTGTGGTCAGACACTATGCTCTGCAAAGTGAAGATTCTCTGTCAGCTGAGGGAAGATGTAGATTTGCACATCCACATCCCCAAGAGCCAGTTAGGTGCCATTCTGGCCAAAGATCAGTGACTTGTTATCCAGCACCAACATCTTAAGGGTCTTAACTTCGTGCAGATCCCAGAGTTTGACAGAGGAGTTGTTTTCTGCTGTAGACGGGTAGCAGCCTTTCACAGAGAAGGGAATGCAGGTGGTGGGCCTTGACTCATCAGGGAAGTTGGTTTCATTGGCATGCTTCTTCAAATCCAGCTCTTATTCTTCAAGTCCATCAGGGTGGAAGTGTACATAGGCAAGAGAACATCAGAGGTCTTGTGTGTCACCTTGGAGAGAACACACCCTGTCTGGAAATCAGAGAAGACTCAGGACTGGGTATTGAAGGATCACCAGTGTCATGGAGGCTGAGATCTGTCAAAAGCTATTCTGAGCCCAAATATCCTGTACATAAAAGGCATTTGGGATCAACCAAATCGTGCTATTGGTGTCTGGGAGACAGAAAACAATTGAGAAGGCTGAAACCCCACACCGGTGGCTTTCTCCATGTGGCCTTTTCAGCTGGCCAGGATTTGCTCAGAACTCTTGTTGAGGAGGACAACATTTTTATCTGCCCCACTAGGGTCTGGGGTTAAGGAGGGGCAGACGTCTAGTGTGAAGATCCCTGGGAATCTGGTTGTGCACAGCCCCACGCGGTACCACCTGCTGTGTTCGCTGAGCTTTCCTGGCTTCTCCAGCTCCTCACGCAGTTCTTGCAGCCTTCTTCACTTTGGGTTAGCCAGTTCTTCCTTTGGGCGAAGCTTCTGGATAACCTCGAGACTCATGCCCATCAGCTTTCCAATCCATTGGTTTACTATGAATCACAAGGATTTCTCTGAAAGTAAAATTACAACTTCAATGCATCGAGAGAACTTCCTAGAGTATAGTTACCAGTTTGTATAGTAAAGATGAAAATGATGACTTGGGCTGGATTTTTAGACAGTGCATGCATGAAATATTATATTCAGTGTATGTTTTCATTCATGTGCACATACACCCCCTCACCCCAAACCATCACACATGACAGATAATTCTTATACAGAGTCAACAAAGTGATTGACACATGATTGTACCCTTCTTTTGCAGATAAGGTAAGTGAGGCTTAGAGTTTATCCAAGGACATGAAGTCAGTCAAGGCAGAAGAGATTCACATACATATTTGTGGTGAGTTTTTAGTAGCTTGAGGAAATAAGGTTACCTCAGTCAACAATGATGACAGTAAATGTAGTACTAAGAGTTTACTTTTGTGTACAACTTTGTAGTTTATAAATCCCTTTTACACACATCATCTCATTTGATCCTCATGAAAATCTTAACAGAGAAAAAACTTTTTTTCTAAACAGATAAAAAATTAAATTTCAGGATTTCCTGGAAGTCACAGAAAAGGAACAAGGAGCAGCACATTTCTCACTGTGGCCCCAAAATACTGCAAACTCTTCAACCTGATGTCATGCCTTTTTTGTGGATTCTTTAAATATTCCTTTCTGTAAAAATGATTTGCATAGCTAGATGCTTATGGCATAGAGTTAAAAGTTAACTGGACTAGATTGAGTGAACTCTCTGACTGTGTATGATTGTATATTCTTTTTATAGAGTTAACTGGTCTTCTACGGGTTAAAATAATAATCACTAGTCAGAAATGGAGTTTGAGATCATGCTGGGTCAGTAAAGGAAAAGTCAGTTAGAATCAAACTTAGTCCGAAATTCAAGAGGCAGCAGCCTGTAAGAGGAGAGGCACTGAGTGGACCTGTTAACTCTGCTTGTCTGGACTCCATTCCATGATCATCCGGCTTCCTTGAACTTGCCCATTTCTTCTTACAAGTTGGAGACTGAATGTGAAAAAAAAAAAAAAATCCTCTTGTAAAATGATTCAAATTACAAGCCATGCTGATAATGAGTCAGTGACCTCATCTTTGTTCATAAGGGAGTGTATTTGCATATATGTATAGCATGGGTAAATTTTGTTCAATCTGGCATTATTCTTCTAAGTGAGTACTTCTTGATTTCTTCCAGTAATATTTAGGGTTCAGCTTGGGGGAAAGTAAGGCACCTGTTTTTGAGACCACAGTTGGGTCAATTTACCTTACAAAAATCACAATTTATCTTACACGTGGATATGCAATATGTGTACAGTACACTTAAGCTATCTCAAATATTTATCTCCACCCTATTTAGTTGGGTTAGGATAACATTAACTAAAGCTGTATGAGATGAGCTCACTTACTGTTGTTGAAACATTGACCCTTCTGTCACAGGAGCAGAAAACTCAGCAATTCCAGTAATTTTATTATCAACAGTAGCTTTAGCAAAGCATTATCAATCTCTGAAGCCAAGGGAGCTCCTGACTAGCATGTCAATAGCTGTGTATTCTCTTGATTTAAAGATTACATCATCTGCTGCAGAGACAGCCTAAGTATCTTAAGTACAGGTCCAAACCAATTTAAATATCTGCTGTTCTACCATTTCTCATACTGAGAATTTTTTCTACCTTGAGAAATAAGATCCAAAACACATATCTCTTAAAATTCTTGATGAAGTAGAAAATGGGTCTGTCATGAGGAATCTGATCAAAGACTTTCCTTTTCCACTGATAATAATTGTGGAAGATTATAATGCCTAGATGCAATTTGTGTATGTGTGTGTGTTGTTGGGTTGAATTAGTGTTAGTATATTATCTAAGCCATAATATTGCTATTGCAAAACATATTTTTATTTTCCACATATTTAATTGGCACTTCTCTAAAATAATAGGCAACACAAAAATAAAATGTATTGCTCTGTTGGCTGATGTCTGGTAACAAGACAACAAAAGTCACAATGACAATGTTGGGTCCATAATTTTGACAGTTTTGCAGTGTCTTCTGTAATTAGTCTGAGAATCAAATGCTGTTTTACTCAGCCATCTGATAAAGTGGAAGAATTTAACTTACTCGAGATTAATAAAGTTTCAAGAAACATTAAAATGTCACTGAACTCTTAAATGTAGGTGAAAGAAAGTGAGCCAAAATGCCAGGTACCGATCAAGCTTTATTAAAGGAAAAGCATCTGCTGGGCTGCCCTCAAAATGGAGGACAGAACCAGGCTGGGGGGCCGGGGGGGGTGAGCTTATATAGACTGTAGGAAAGGCTGATGTAATCAGGGAGGGGTTTGGTGCTGGTGTGGAGGAGTTTCTATTTCTCAGAAACCATGAGGCTTCTTGTAAGGGAAAGGCGGGCAGCCATTTTGTGCTGAGTGTGTGTAAAATGGCACTGGTCACATCCAAGATGGTGCCAGTCACATCCAGAACCTGTCATTCCTGCCTTTTATGTAGAGGGAGAAGGGAAAAGGGGTGGTGGTGGTGGTCTCATTCATCTGAAGCTACTTCTTGTCAGAGATGGGCAAAGATATGAAAAAAATAAAAGATTTATGTTGGCAGGTAAAACAGTAAGGTGGCAGGGTATTGGTTTCATGCAGGGAGGCTGTATTCTTCCGGGGAAGGGTCGCTGATTCTGAGGGGCTAATATCCTCCTCCCATGAAGAATTCAGTGGCCTTTTGATTGGAGAAAGCCTGCATACTTTCCTGTAAGAAACTAGAGAAACACCGAAAGAGGCAGGGACCAAGAAGGATAAGTCCCATTGTGGTCAGGGGTCAGATGTGTTTTGTCCTGAAGATCTCCCCCATCACAATAGCCTAGGTGAGTGGTTTGGGTGAAGCAGAAATGTTTTGTCGGGGGGGGGAGGGCACTGGGATCCAGCAGAATCCCCTTTGGAAAGAGCTATCCAGTAGATTTTACCCCTGTAAGAACATGATGTAGCAGTTGTCTGGTCATAGCATGTCATGGGAAGGTATGTCAGAGATGTGAATGTGTCCTGTACGGTTCTCCTGAGGATTCTAGGTAGCAGACCTGGGAGGTTGGAAAGTGTCCTCCACCCACCAAGTCCCTGTTCACATTGTGAACAGGGTGTGGCATATGTCTCTGTTAGGAAAAGAAGCAGGAAGAAAAAAGGCAAGTGTTCAGGGGCTGAGAGGTTGAGAGGGTGCATAGTAGGAAAAAGGAGTAGAGGGTAACCTCATCGGGGGTGTAATCATAGAGGGCACCCTGCCAGGCTAATCAGTTACCCACTCAAGGATGTCTTCAGCACTGGAGGTGGCGGGTCAGGACCAGTCTTGGAGCAGCTCCTGTGTGAAGGACATGAAGTGGGTCTGCAAGAGTAAGAGGATAATCACCAGGGGAAAGATCATCCTTCTTCTGGGATTGGGGGAAGAGTGGAGGTTCTGGAGATTTTCAGTTCTGTGGGTCCTAAAATGGATGAAGTGTAAGGAGATATTGGGTTGGGGGTTGAGCAGAGGGACCCCTCGGACTTGGTGTTAACAGATTCTTTGGGTATTCTTTGGGTAAAGCCTCAGGTGCTAGTTTTAGGATAAATGATACCAAGGGGCCTTTCCTAGTACTTTTACTGCCGTGGGAGTGGTGAGAAGTATTTTATAAGGCCCTTCCCATCACATGGTGATGGAGGTTTTGGGATTCAGGTTTTAATATACACTTGCTGTCCCAAATCTCAGTTTAAAGTCTGAGAGGGTGGTGGGGAAAGGATGAGGTAATAGAAGGTTGGTCTGTTCCCTAAGAAGATCCCTAATGAGTGAAAGAGTAGGGAGATACTGGCCTAAAGCCGATGAGTTGGAAGGGAGATGTGTGAGAGTGAAAGGTCTACTGTACATAAGCTCAAAGGGGCTGAGGCTTGTGGGCTTGTGGGGGGCAGCTCGCAGGCTGGTGAGTGCTAAAGGGAGAACTTGAGTCCAAAGGAGATGAAGTCCCATGGTCAGCTTGGTGAGATGTGTTTTTACGAGGTAATTGGCTTTTTCTACTTTGCCTGATGACTGAGGCCAATATGGTATATGTCCTGTGCTGTGAGTTGTGTGATTTGACACATAAATGCTGGGCCATTATCAGACTGAAGGCTGGTGGGCGAGCCAAAATGAGGGATGATTTCTGAGGTGAGAGCATGTGTTACTGCTCTAGCATCCTCTGAAGTGCAGGGAAAAGCCTCAATCCAACCTGAAAAGGAATTTACTAAGGTTAGAAGATAGCATGTCCTTTTGTGGGGAGGCATGTGAGTAAAGTCAATTTGCCAATCCTGGCCAGGAGTGTATCCTCTGGCCTGGTGGGTGGGAAAGGACCAAACTTGGAGGCCACCTTGATTGGAGCAATGAGTACACAAAGGATAATTTTGAGTGATTTAAGTAACTTGGCCATGTGGGAAGAGTAATATTAGGACTGAGGAAGGAGTAGTAGGGTTTCATAGCCTGTATGAACTGAATTATGGAAATCTAAAAGGATTTTCTCGGCTTGTGTGGTAGGGAGGACATAGCAACCAGAGAGAATATACCAGTTGTCCTTCCTCTGTGCTCCCAACTGTTGAAGGTGTTGTATTTCTTAAGGTGTGTATTGGGGTAAGGGCATGGGGGCCATGAGAAGGACGAGTCGGAGAGGAAGAGTGGGAGCCTGGTGATTGAGCAGCCTCTTTTGAAGTTAGATCCACCAGTTTGTTTCCCTGGGCTATGGGGTCATTGGAGGTTTGGTGTTCCCCACAGTGTATAACCCCAACCTCCTTTGGGAGTTGTGCAGCCTCAAGAAATGTCTTGATAAGAGGTCCACTTTCTATGGGTCCTCCCTGTGTGGTTATGTTCTCTCTCCTTCCATAGGTCTGTGCAGGAGTGTAGGATGTGGTAAGCATACTGAGAGTCAATATATATATTGACTTGTTTGTTACTTGCCAGAGTGAGAGCGTGGGTGAGGGCAATGAGTTCTGCCTATTGGGAAGTGGTGTTAGGGGGCAAGCGGGCAGCCTCAATAGCTTGTGTTAGATTTACTATGGCATAACCCCCCCCAGGGGTGGGCATGGAGGTGGCGCTCCATCTATGAACCATGTATGTTGGGGCCATGTAATGGGATGTGGGAAAATGTGTGGAAAGGGATTGAGAAAGAGGCCTAAAGCCTCCATGCAATTATGTTCTAAGGGTCATGAGTGTTTTGGGATGAGAGTGGCTGGATTTAGGAGAGGGCAAGGTTTGAAGGAAAACTGGGAATTCTCAATGAAGGTAAGGTGGATAAATTGTAGGCAGGGAGGGTAGACACTTGACATGGTCTTATGGCTGAGAAGGTCTTGAAGATGATGGGGGAACAAATAACTTTTTGTTGTCCAAAAGTTAGTTTAGAGCTTTCTTGTGCTAAAACAGTGGCTGCAGCAAGGCCTGTAAACAAGGGGCCCATCCTCTGGCTGTGGTATCCAATTGTTTAGAGAGGTATACAACTGGGGAGAAAACATCTCCTGCCTCTTGCCCCCAAATCCCAACTGCCAATCCTTGGGTATTGGTGATGTATAGGATAAAAGGATGAGATAGGTTTGGGAGGGATAGAGCTGGGGCTGTGAGGAGAGCAGCTTTTAATCACTGGAGGGAGAATGAATGGGCTTTGTGGGATCTAAGGGAATGGCAGGATCCCCTTTGGCTGCCTCATAAAGTGGCTTTGCTAGCAGCTGAAGTTAGGAATCCACACGCGAAGATACCCTGCCAGCCCCAAGAAAGAAAGGATTTCACCTTTGTGGCAGGAGTAGGGAGTTCAGAAATTAAACTCTTATGATCCACCATTATTTCTCTGGTGTTGGGGGTGAGGTGGACTCCCAAATAGGTGACTGTAGGGCAAGAAATTTGGGCCTTGCTAGGGGACACTTGATATCCCCTGGAGGCCAAGAAATTAAGGAGAGCAACAGTGTGGGCCTATGAATCCTCATAGGAGGGGCTACAAAGGAGGAGGCCATCCACATATTGTACTAAAGTGCTGGAGGTTGGAGGAAGTTCAGATAAGTCTTGAGCTAAGGCCTGGCCAAAGAAGTGGGAGCTATCCCGAAATCCCTGAGGTAGTACTGTCTGGGTGAGTTGTTGGGAACAATGTGTATTAGGATCAGTCCAAGTGAAGGCAAACAGGTTTTGACAGGAAGGGTGTAAGGGAATAGAACAAAAAGGCATCTTTGAGGTCAAGTACAGAGAAGAAGCAGGTTGTTGTTGGGATTGTGGATAGAAGAGTATAGGGGTTAGAAATGATTGGGGTTATGGGTAAAATGTTCGCATTAATGACCCTGAGGTCTTGAAGTAAATAGTATGAGCCATTAGGCTTTATAGGATGGGTGTATTAAAAGGTGAGTGGGTAGGCCGTAAGAGATGAAAAGAAAGGAGTTTGTATATGATGGGTTTTAAGCCTATTAGGTGTTTGTTAGTGATGGGGTACTGTGGGACATTAGGGAACAAAGAGGGGTTCTACAACTAAACAAGGATAGGGGAATGGTGTGTAGCAATGGAGGGAGAAGAAGTGTCCCATACTATGGGATTAACCTTTTCCGAGGTGAAGGGGAAGGTGGAAGCCTCTTCTTCTTCTGGACTGGGCTGTAACAGAAGTATTGTAGCTGGAGTTAAAGTATTTAGGGTAAGAGTAGCTTTGAATTTGAAAAGAACATCCTGTCCTAGTAAAGGGGCTGGGCATTGAGGCATTATTAAAAATTTGTGGGTAAATTGTGTGTGATGTAGGGTGCAGGAAAGGGGTTGAGTGATCCATGGGTGGTATTCTGATCCTGTAACCCCTACTATTGTGATAGAGGATGGGGTTGTTGACCCTGCATATTCAGGAAGGGTAGAATAAGTGGCCCCTGTATTGATGACAAAAGAGATTGGCTTACCTGCTTCAAAGCAAGTTACCCTGGGCTCACATGTGGTGATCTCTGTGGGGTCCCCAAGCCCTGGGCATCATCAGTCCTCCTCTTGGGTGAAGCCAAGAAGCTCCAGTATGGATGGCTGTGAAGCTAAAGGTTGTGGGTTAGGAACTGAGCCACTCCCTCTCTGGCTCAGTTTGCAGTGAGGACAGGGCCTGGGACAAAGGCTGGGGTTAGAACAGAGCCCAGTGGCCCAGTTGACCTCATTTGAAGCAGTTCCTGGGTGGCTTGCCCCTAGAGGCAGCTGGCTTAGGAGTATGTGAGCCTTGCATGGCATTAGCCAGGAGTTGATATTTGGCCTGATTTCTTTTGTAACGAATTTTTTTCCCCTCCTCCTCCCTATTGTTAACATCCTTGAAAGCAGCATTGAGGAGGTCTTGGGTCATATTGGGACCATCCTCAAGATTTTTTAGCTTTTTTCCCAAAGATCAAGGGCTGATTGGATAATGAAATAAGAGTGTAAGAGGGCCCTGCCTGCAGGGGAGTTCGGGTCTATTTGTGTGTATTTATGTAAAGACTCAGAGAGGTGGGTTAGGAATTCACTGGGATTTTTAGTGGATCTTTGTGTGATTTCTCTAAGTTTGTCATAATTGACCGCCTTGTGAGTAGCATTTTGGAGGCCATGAAGTAGGTGTGTGATCATTTATCCCAGAGATCCCGGTCCCCGTGGACAGCCTGGTAGTCCCAATTTGGGTCTGTGCAAGGTATGGCAATGGTTCCCACGGGCTGCCTATTATATGGAACATGTACCTCATCTGCCTGTTGTTGGGCCATTATCCAGACCTGCTCTCTGTCCTTGGGGGACAAAGTAGTAGTGAGGATCATAAAAATATCATGCCAGGTGAGATCATATGACTGGGTGAGATATCTAAATCCTTAAGATATATGTCCAGGTTGCACTGGAAAGATCCTAGTCATTTTTTGATTTGGGAGAGATTGGAAAGAGAAAAGGGTATATGTACCCAGATAATTCCCTCTGTCCCAGCCACTTCACAGAATGGATATAAAGGAGCTAGAGCTGAGGACAAGCATTTCAAGACCAGGTAGGGGGAAGAGAGGGAAAAGGTGAAGGGGCTAGTGATGGATCTGGAGCATAAGAAGGTGGTCAGGGAGTAGAGTGGTCTGATGGATCAAAAGATTGAACCAAGTCTGGAAGGGGAGGTCAAGTGTGAGCTAGGAGAATTTGAGGTGTAGGGCAGTCTTGACAGAGGGAAGAATGCGTTCAGAGATAGAAGAAGGCTTGAACATAAGGAATCTCTCTGCTTTTGCTGCTTCAGTGACAAAAGTTGTCTAAATCTCTGAGAGTATCTAAATTGAGAGTGCCATCTTGTGGCCACTGGGATCCATTGTAACGAGCCATTTGAGTTTTAATGTCTCCCTGCAGGCTGAGAGATTGTCCAAGAAATAGCCTGGAGGCATAGAGTGTGGAGTACAGTAGAAAACAAGACATTTAGGTTTAATGTCTCCCTGGAGGCCAAGAGGTATGATGGAGTTTGGATGTGTTGTCCCCTCCAAAACTCATGTGGAAATTGATCTCCAATGTGGCAGTGTTGGAAACTGATTGAGTTATGGGGGCAGATCCCTTATGAATGTATTAATGTTCTCCCTGGGAGAGGGGGGCAGTAAAGAGTGACTTCTCACTCTATTAGTTCCCATAATAGCTCATTGTTTATAGGACTCTGGCACCTTCTCTCTGTCTCTCTCTTGCTTCCTCTCACCATGTGATCTGCTCGTACCCACCAGCAGCCTGCTACTTTCTGCCATGTGTAGAAGCAGCCTGAGGCCCATGCCAGATGCAACTGTCCCAGAATTGTAAGCCAAATAAACCTCTTTTCTTACAAATTACCCAGTCTCAGGTATTCTGTTATAGCAACACAAAACTGACTAAAACAGGGTAAAGTGGCCAGGAGACAGTCCAAGGGCATAGTGCACAGAGGTTTGGATTGTGAGGATCCCATATAGAGGGTGAGAAAGGAAACGGGCAGTCCTAGTAGAAGAAGAGTGCCAA
The DNA here is from genome assembly GCF_027409185.1 of Cynocephalus volans. Lineage (NCBI taxonomy): Eukaryota > Metazoa > Chordata > Mammalia > Dermoptera > Cynocephalidae > Cynocephalus > Cynocephalus volans. Next base: position 60,536,367 of record NC_084472.1, read on the forward strand.
CAAAGTGTGTCCTCTCTGCTGTGCACCTTCCTTTTGAGAGAAAAACCACCAACCAGCTAGAGGAGCATCCTCCAGTAGCAGGCAGTCATGAGAGGTGTTCCTTTGGCCAGGCATCTGGGCTTTGAGAAGTAGAGAGAGAGAGAAAGTTGGGGGAACCCATGGCGAGAGAGGACTGACCCACTGACTCACCATGAATTGAGGCTGATTTGGATGCATTGGTCTGAAATGGCAAAAGGAGAGAGTCCCAGAGGTACCCAGTTTGGCAGGTCTGTGAAGGGTAGCTGAGGGCCAAAATCCCAGGTGGGGATCATCCAAGAATGTGGCCAGAACCCTTCTCGGGTTTTGTTACCAAAATGAAAGAAAGTGAGATGAAACGCTGGGTACTGATCAAACTTTATTAAAAGAAAAGAATCTGCTGGGCTGTGCTCAAAATGGAGGACAGCACCAGATGTGGGGGGTGAGAGAGCTTATATAGACTGTAGGGAAGGCTGATGCAATCAGGGAGGGGATTCGTGCTGGTGTGGAGGAGTTTCTATTTCTCAGAAAACATGAGACTTCTCATAAGGGAAAGGCTGGTGGCCATTTTGTGCTGAGTGTGTGTAAAATGGCACCGATCATGTCCAAGATGGCGCTGGTCATGTCCAGAACCTATCAGTAGGTAAGTCAGGACATGATACTATTTGTTTTGTTTGTTCTTTAAGGAATAAATAAATGAAGTGTTACTAATAAATTGCTACTGCATTGAAATATTTTAAGATGCTTAAAAAACTTACACTTTTTGTTTTAAAAGGATAAGCAATGTCTAGAAGAGCAAATGACTTTTAATTCAGCTTGGAATTAATATTAAAAGTATGCATTAATAATGAAATTAGCACACAATCATCAGACTGGAATCATCTGGCGTATTAATTTTACATGCAATATTATTTTAAAAGGACACTAAAAAGGAAAACACAAACTAAAATCAATTATTTTGACACCTCCATAGGAGCCTACGGGTGTATGTACGAGTGAATATGTTTGTGTGCATGCATGTGTTTTCAGAAAAGTAGACTACGAAATGATCCTTGTTAAAGTATTCAACAATTTTATAACCGATAAATCAAAGAAGCTTAACTTGGCAATAAGCTAAATGCTATTTGTTATATCTATTTTTTTCTTATTCTTGATGAAAATTGAAGAAAGCAGGTTGTATGAAATATCATTCAATTCCCAGACTATTTTTACTGGGTTCAAAATTTTCTTTTTTCCCCCCAAATATTTTAGTCACTTTAATTTCTCTCCTTAGGATCATTTCCAAATTTTCGATATCTCTGCATGGAAGTTTAAGAAAACTTGCAATGAAGAGGATTTTTTTTACCTTGCACCACGCCCTCAACTTTATCACTGTACCTCTGATTCACACTCAGTAGTTGGTCCTTTAAGATTCCTAACTATTTCCAGGTGGATTATGCCTAGTCTGTGACTTTCTCTACTATAATTGCTATCAAAGGATAGTAATAGACAGGACTTGCCATTGGATGTTGAAACTGTGTGAAGAAAGGACATATTTTTTGAGCAGTAAGGGATGTTTATAATTAGGCAATCAATGATAGAACTCAGCCACTAACATTTTTAAGGCAAGGGTGGAACTGTACAATCAGTTGGCAGTTGGATTGGATGGAATTTAAAGTCCTTTCCAATGCCAATGTTTTATTATTCTAAATACTGTAGCCAAAATTTGTAATTTCAAGGACCAGGCCTGTTCTAAATACTGTAAATTACAGACCGATATCTGTAATTTCAGGAACTAGAACTGGTATATGACCAAGACCATGTGCTTGGCATGAGAAGGTAAAGAAATGATGAATAGGTACATATAGCAGGACAAGAGGTGTTGGTGGTTCAGGTCAAGGTCTTATGGGAAGTGAAAATAGAATGAGGGATGCTGAGGAGTAGACTCACTATTAATGGGTACGATAGCTGTAGGCAAAAATGATGAAAGCAGATGATATTTGTTCTTAACATTTTCCACTTTCTTTAAGGTAAGCTAATTATATTTTGCTTCCACAGCCCATGGGGTTTTAGTTAAAATATCATTTGTAAGAGAAAGGTATGCAAAATAAGTTATTGATATGATTTTTTAAAGGGCAGCTATGCAATAGAGAAAACATCCCTTTAATTTTGCTTCTGTGGTATCTTGTGGAAAATAACCCAAAAATGTCATTAGCACTACTTCATCTACAAGATCCTATCAACCTAAATCAAATTGAATAAACGATTGTTTTTTAAACCAGGGACCTTCTATATATAAAAACTTACAGGCATATAGCATCACTCTCCCCTGTACTTCCCTTCACTACACTCTTCTGTTATCAGTGAACGTAACGCAACAAGGTTGCAGCTAGGATTCTGCATTCTGTGCTGTGGTTGGAAAAGGCCACGTTGCCATTTACATAAGCCTCTATTACCAAATTATCTTACACAGGTTGTGAAGGGAGGTGCAGAGACAGCTTTTAAGTATTCTGTGGTTAAATCCACTCAGGTGAGCCTGTCAGACTCCGTTCAATGGTAAAGAGTCTCCATAGTAATCTGATTCTAGCCGTACACGTCATATTCTGATACTTGTGAAATATATGCTAAGTGTTTATTCGGATAATTGCGAAATATATGCTAAGCTGCCCACGATCTTGGAAACCTACAGGTCACTCACCTTTTGCATGAGGCTGGCTTCACAGAAGCTCTTGCAGACCTTCTTTCTGCTGCTGTTTGGTAATGGCATGATTTGGTAATGGAGGAAATGCATTAAAAGAAAGGAGCATCATGGAGAATTTGAGCGTATCACACTGAGCTCATTTTGACCTAGTACACCCTCCCTCCACATGAGTAAGGTACTTTCCAACCAAGGAATCCCAAAAACCAATTTAATAATTACCTTAATATATACACATTCCAACATTTACCTCTGCGTGTGACCACTATGTTGAAACCAAAAAGAGCTATTTGGGATTGAAAAATACATGGAACTATTCCATCAAGAAGAATATAGCAGATTTTCTCTGTAAGAAGCTGGAGGTGTTACTCAGGCCTACTTTTAGTAGAAGTGGTTGCAGACATTACTTTTAAAAGAGCACTTGGTGCCAGCTGGATGTGACCAAAGGAAAATGATTTTAAATCAAATAACAACAGGCTGTAGAAAATCTTGCCATCTAATAGATTTTAAGGCTCTGTAATTGCAGAATGTGTTATATCTTCAGTGCTAATAAGAATATTCTCCTGTAATCAGATGCTAGATAGACTCACACCCCAGGCTGAAAATTTTAAGAGGTCAAATAAAGTGTCCCAGATATAAAAGGGATACAAGTTTTGACCATCCAAATTATTGGGAAATCTAATCAATCTAGATTTTCTCAGATATAATTTATTTTCGAATATTCATAAAATAAGTGTTAGGATTGTGAATAACCTTGTTTTTCTTCCACCACACATTTTTGAGTGTTCAGCTTGCCCTACTGCATACTCAAAAACATGGATGAGATAAAAATGAATGATGAAAAATGATATGAGTCTCTTATTTTTCTGTATTAGCAATACCAGTCAAAATACATTCTTGGTTCATTTTTGTGTTAATGAAAATTATGTTGAGTATCACTTTATGTAAGTTTCTGATCGTATCTATTGAGCATCGCTCTCATCTTATGGAAACATTTAAACTAAATGTCTCCTGGGATCTATTTGTTTCATAGCACTTACCCACATGCAATCTAAGCTCGAATACCAGTACTATCCTGATTCACTCATTAGTCAGTTCACAGATATATACAAAATAGCACCTCTTAGTGGCATATTTTAATTACTTTACAGATGTTTGTGAATAAATTTATTCATAAATTAAGTAATCTCTACCCTCAGGGCACCGAGTTTTCCTGCACCTGAGCCAAGGGGACCTGATTAGTGCAGTGTCTCTCATCCTGTTGAGAGAGAAGAGTGTCCACTAAGGTGCACCAGGGATGGAGTCCACGTGTCTGCCTCCTATGTGCCATGTCGTTCAACATTGTACAGTGACACTTTCAACAACCATGTCAGACATAGGGGTATTTCTACGGATTGCTATTTATCAATATAGTTCTGCAGCAGCAAAAATGAAGAAAAGGATGTGTCAAAAACAAATATGCCCTCAAAATCAATAACTTCTATTTAGTCAACGCTGCTATTCATCTGGAACTGTTCTCAATGCTTTCTTCAATTCACATCAGAGCCTTTGGAAGAAGGTACTATATTTTATTGTACAAGGACAAAATACAGAAGTAGGGAGGATTCATATGTACTCCACTGTAAAATTTCAGTTATTGGTTTACAGACTTCAACTGCAAATTAAAGAGTGTGTAAAAAAAGGTGGTGATTTTTAAAGATTATGTTTAAGATAACATAGGATATCTATATACCATGTACGTCAACATAATATTGCATATTTAAATGGAAAAAAGCATGATTTTTTTCTCCTCTCAGTGATTCCGTAAGCTGAACTTCAACTTATATATAAATGTATTATTTATAGTACATTTGGAGAAGACAGCAGTATAAGCAACTGCAATATGTTACTTTTTTTTATCTGTTTCTGAAATCAGTTATGCCCAGCGAGTAAGAAAATGGGTGATTCATCTGACCTTTTAAGCTCTAATTGCAGCCAGTTTGTGCAGGATATTGAGTTTGTATGAATCTGATCTTTCTGGGGTCTGCCTTCTGACTCTTTTCAGTTTCACTTGGTTCAGAATGTGATCAGAACATGTGTGCTGTGATAACAGGTGTAATAGAAAACAGTTATTTATACTCAACTAACGCTTATATATTCTGAGGTATTTCATGCATTTTTAAATGAAATGTGTTTAGAAAAACTGAAATTTTCTAAATTGTTTCTTAAATTTCAATAACAAGAGTAATAAAATAGAGAAAATACAATTTCATAAGGAAAGAAAATTGATGTAAATTTTAATTTTTTTCTTTCCTTTTTTTATTCATCTGCCAAAAATTTAAGCTGTTCCCCAATATTCTGGACTTCTCCATTCTCGCTCTCTCTTTTTTTTTTATTTTTAATTCTAACATATTTTGTATGTGAGTGGAGAAAGGAATAAATACCTTCTCAAAGTAGCTCAGTCACAAGGTGGTTGAAGATTATGGATATGTCCTTGAAAATCCAGAAAAGATTGGATTTTTCTGCCAAGAATCATCCATGGTAGACCAATTGCTTACCACACCCATATTTTCATCTCTGTAGATGCTCTTGAACTGAAGATGCCTTCCTTTTCCCTACCAGCCCAGTTAGTCCATCTGAACATTCATTCCAGCTGCCCCACAGGCATCTCTGGCTTAAACAAAGCCCAAAACATCTTTATTTTTTGGTCTTACAAATTTCTTTTATACCATCTTTATAAAGGTGCAATAATATTTGAAGGTACTTTGCTTCAGAATCTTAGAATCTCGTTCAATTTTTTTTTATCTGTACATTTATCAGTGACATAATTTTTAAAGATATTGTTTGACTGATGGGATATCCATATTAAACAGTTTCCCCAAGACTTAAGAAACCCAAGAGAAAAAGTTATAATTATTTTATATACTTTGAAGGAAGACAGTAAATATAACTCAGATATAAGTCACATTTTTCCTGAAGAAGATAGAGTCATAATATCTATTTGATATGCTTGCTAATATTATATTATGTTGTTATATATTAAATTTTATGTTACCTAATATACATATAATACATACGTATCTGCATAAAATTGGTGACATAGAATAGAATATATGTTTAATGTACTAAATATATACATTATGGGTCTTGCTTCAGGAGCAGTATTAGCAAAGTTTTAGATATATACATTAACATACAATATAATAGATAACATATATTGTTATATTAGCTAAAATATAATATATTGCAATATAATGTTATATTTTATAGTATTATATATATAATATTACACTACATATATATTTCAAAGCTATTTAAAGCATAGAAAATAATTTATTAAGGGAATAGCCCATGTAAATGCCCAAATGCGCAAAATAAATATACCGTATATGTCTTTTTCACTCTGTGCAAAAGAAAAAAAAAACCTAAGGCCCAGACTTTGCAGGAAACACAAAATAATTAGTAAAGACTGCATGTAAATAAAAAGTTTTATAAGTATATATTTATACTTATGGTACAAATATAGAGTATCATATTTTTATATCCTTGCTTCTGTTTATAGAGACTACTATGGGAAATAATAAGATGATAACTGATACATGTGGAGAAGTAAAAAAAAATGTCATTTCAAGTTTTTTGGCATCATTTTGTTACTCTAAGCATAAAATTTTGGGGTAGAAGTCTATTTTTAGAGGAAAACACATCAGTGGCCATTTTGACTTGAAATAGAAAGAATATAAATTCCAGAGTTAGACTTGATGGAAAGGTTGAAAGAAAATGGTGTTAGTTGTTCTACATAAAGAGTAGAAATAATTTTTTTCCCTGTAGGATTGGGGAAAAAAAGATTTATTTTTCTCTTCCTTTTTAAAAAAAAAAATATTTCTTGAAGAAGATGTATACTTGGGAAAACTGCTTCTAAAAAGAATCAGACAATAGACCATAGCCAGTTGGTGGCAGGCAGGTTTCACTAGAGAGACTGCATGCATATCAAATGGTGAGAAAGATCATTAGACACCAGAGCCTTGCATTGGTGGTGCTCTGAACAAGAGGGAGCTGTGCCTATACTTGAATGAAGCGTTAAAAGAAGAAATCAGAAGTGATAAAGAGCTCAGTTTTGAAATGAGATTCCAGAGATAAAGTTAAGCTGTATACAATACTTCTCAAATAGAGAAGTCAGACACCAGGAGAATGTAAGAACTTCCTCTACAAGTACGATTCCATGGAAAAACTGGAGCGGTCACAAAACTTCACACACCATCATTGGATAAATCTTTAATTACAAGCAAAAAACTAAAAATCTTGAACTTTGAGAACACTGGTATTATGTCAGTGTTCTGATCATTCTAATCTTATTTCCTGGGTCACACTTCATCTTTTTATTTATTTATTTATTTATTTATTTATTTATTTGATTTTGTGAAATCACTATACTTCTTACCCTGATATTTTATTGACTTTAATGAAAATTATAGATACGATAATCCAACTGTACACTTGGCAGCAAGTCAATTAAGATGAACCTTTTCCATCCTGGAAAGTCCATCAGTAACTCCTCAGATATAGATATTTATTCTGAGTATGAGTTCTTTACCTTCAGGTAGAGTCTCAGCTAGTACCACTTTCTGAGGGTTAATGGGAAGCCTGATTCACAACATTGCATCCACTTAGAAGATACACTTTAAAACAAAGGAGGTGTAGGTGTGGGCTCATGACCATGGAATATACTGATTATGTCACATACCAAATCATCCAGAAATAGTTAACCTTGTAGTTGGTGTACCAACATGGAGGTAATTCTCTAGATGAATGGGTACCTGATGGAAAATATACTTAGTTGTTTGAATCACTGGAAGGGCAAATAATAGAAAAAAAAATGTAATAAAGAAAATATTTCATTAAGTTTCAAAATACTAAACCAATATATACATAACAGGATGTTGTATTGGAATATGCAACTAAGGCATCTAAGTATGAAAGATATCAGATAGCAATGTGTGTGTGAAATGAGTTAGACCACCCTAGAGAACTTGAAAAAACAAGGTGATAACTTAAAATTAGTTACATGACTTTGTACCCTTTACCTATACCAAGTAAATATTTGAAAGGAAATATCTTTAGAGGTAGCTATGTTGGGATTCCCAATACCCCAAGGTGGGGTGAGATTTGGGAGAATGTGTATGCACTTTACATCTAGTCAGGGGAGACTGTCTTTAACTTGGAGAACTTAATATGCATTCTCTTTAGTTAGGAGACTGGGTGGATGGCTCTCTGACTCATTCATAGGGAATGCAGAGGGTGAGAATTGAGTTTTTAATTGTTTGGCAATGAGGTGAAGTAAAGCTAGATGCAGTAAGTGGTTTAGGACTTTAGAGTCCACTCCCCTGAGGTGAGTGTTCTATGTACACAGGAAGAAAGGTAATTATGGATTTTCGGATGGGTAGAGGAGAAAACTTCTAGTTATTCTCCAACATCATTCTCCCTTTCTTCCAAAATATAAGAACTTCCATACAGGCAAATAGCTATCCAAAGTAAATAAAGACTACATCTTCAATCCCCTTCGGGGGCTGGGTATGATCATATGTCTAATTTCTGGCAAATGGGATTGATGAAAGTGGACGGTTTTTGTGGCAGCCTTGGGAAATCTTCCTTGAGAGTTGGTGTATACAATTTGACATCTTTTACCCATTCATCATCATGTTGTTAGAATAACTGAAGATTTGGTTTTACATCATTAGTGGCCACCTTTATCTCTTATGCCACATTGGCATGGAACAAATAATTTAAATATGTGCATGGCATTCCAAGGACACAGAGAGCTATAGCAACTCTAATGTGTCATGCATTGCACCATTTTCCAATGTTTTATAAGGGTGCTGGAGTTGGGAGAGTGAATCCACTGAGGAACATCACAGTTGTGACAAGTGCCTGCCTTAGAAACAGGCGTCATGGAAACAGATGGAATGGAGAAACAACATCACTCATTCCCTAAATACCCCATGTAGCTCATATTCCAATGTCTTGATGCTACGTGCAATTACAAGAATAAGGAGATAAAACGTATACTGACAAACTGAAATTCCAAAGTGACTAAATGTAATTGGGAACCGAAGACCAAATTAAATTCTACAATAGACACATTTTTGTTGTTGTTTTTAAGTCTGATATTTTGGCTATCATTGGTTTTATTGTTCTAGGAAAAATGGAATTGCCTATTTATAGAATAATGAAATTGAAGCTCCTGTCCAGGGCGACTTCAGAAGGGAAATATTCTCTTCAAATGTCATATATTAAATTGGGACTTGATCTTGATTGGATTGTAGATCATTTGTTGAATCAGCCAGGTACCCTGCACTTACAATAATTCTAACTGAAAGCAGGAACCAAATTCTCAGACAGTGAAAAATGGCAGCACAAAGGCTGTGATATTTTAACATGTAAGAAAAATGAGAAAAGTGAGGGATTTTTCTGAAATGCAATCAAATGTACATTTTAAAGAGACCAAGTTTTAATATATATATTAAATATTATAGTTTTAATATATTCCACTTGAAACATCTTTTTTTAATTTTTGGCTGTTCTGTAAAAACTACTTAAGACAACTGAATATTTTTCTTATTAATTATCTGGATTTTTTTCACTTTATCAAGTAAATTTATTTTTCATGAGTAATGATTTGGCTAACATAAATTCATCTTTTGAATGTATTAATTTTATCTCTATGTTAAACATTTTGCTCTTCACTTCTGTCTTTTTGCTACTAATTTCAGCTATATGTTTGGTTTTGATGGATCTTTGTGATTATCTTATTGCCATAGTTTTTCCTTTAGAAATATAGATTTTACCAGTGAAAAAGTATTTGTCTTAAATTCTAGAGTAAACTAAATTAAATCCCACTACCTAGAAAATATTTTCTTTGTTGTTAAAATAGTACTTATTTCTGTTTGATTTTAAGGTAGAGCATTTGAAATAACAGCCTTCAGAAAGAAATTTCCTTGTGAAGAGTAATACCTAAATCCATATGCTTACAAATGTAATTATGATCGTTAATATTAGCATAATGCTATCCTAATTAAATAATTTTTCTCAACCGTTTGCAATTTTGTGTCAGGTATGAGCCTATTCAATCATTTCTGTTACATTTTAGAAGCTTACATTGATTTCTGTAATCAAATGTATTCATGAAAAAAAGTAACACAAAGGCCATTTAATTTCAATTAAAATGTATTTTATAAATAAATGATTTAAGACTGCTTTCATCTAGAATACTGATAGGACATTAATGGATTTTACAAGAATACTTTTTATATTTATATACTAACATTTAATTTAATATATTATTCATACATTAATATATTAACACTAAAGCAGTATTTTTATACATATTTCATCCGTAGACTTTGAGTCTTGTGTTCACTTTGTATAACAAGAAATATTTAAAGTACCTTTTATTGAAATATTACTTTGCATTTTAAATATTCTATGTTTGCTACTAACATAAAGGAAGAGATTTGAGGCGTTGGCATGTGCCTTAAACTATATGGTTTTAAAAAGAACTCTAATTGCAGCTGACTAATAGATGATAGAAATAGACGTGTACATCTGTGTTCTATAAAAGTTATAACTGTACATATATTTTCAAAACACAAAAATGTGTTATACAATGTCTTTTACTGTGATTTAAAAAGAGATATTTTAAAGGCCTTTGAAAAAATGTTTTAGAATGTCACTTTTTGGCAAGCTGGAGGTTGAAATACATCTGAGGAAAGTGAATGAAAATTACTGTGCTAGCTTCCCTATCTATCCTGTTGAAAAATTCTGGTATTTGTCCTGTCATAGCTATGAATACTTATTAAATATCTAGAATTTTGACTGGACATTTTCATTGTATGTTTTAAAGCAAACTACCTTATTGAGAGTTCAAAATTCATGAAATAATTTCCACTATGATTATGACAAATTTAAACTCTAGCAGTAAATCTTAAAGACAATGTGATCACACAGATTGTTAAATAAATAACATTGTCAGTATAATCTAAAGATCCCAGGAATGGGATTAATTTCTTTGTTCACACCATCAACATTTACCGAACATTTGCTTGGATCAGAAAAATGTGGTCTAAGTCACATAGATCAATGGATACATCAGGCAATATACAAATGCATTCATACGGTCTTGTCCCTAACAACAAGAGCAATTCATTCAAAAATTTGGGATTCTATTTGCATTTCTTAGGCTTCTCAATAATGGTTCTCTTCTCACAGTTTTGTGAGATAAACATTAACATTTGTCATGACAGAGAAGGTGATTCTCAAGCTAGCGGAAATCCTCTAAAGGGATATTGGACATTAGCAGGTTGGGCTTTTGGGGAAGCAGTGTCTAGGTGGGTTGGGCACATAGCACGTTGTTAGTTAATGTCCTCAGTATCAATACCAGTGGAAGGGAGAGGGAGGAAGCAGGGGAGGAGGGAGGAGCAGAGTTGGGTGCCAGCCCAACTGTTGCCTCAGTAGAACCCTGCACTGGGTGCTCTGGAGCTAAAATTGCTCTGCAGAGTGTGCAGAGTTGGGCCAGCTCTACCAAGTCTTCTACTACCCTCCATCCACATAGATTAGTCATGGGATGTGGGTTGCCCAGATAAGGGGTAAGAGCTTGGGTAAAGTGGAAGTTTGAAACTGACACAAATGTGGATTGGGCTGAGTGCTGAAGGCTGCCGTGGCAGCTGGGGCAATAAAAATTCACTGAAGGAGGGGTCCATCTTAGCATCTCCGTAAGCCACGGTTCATAAAAGACTTCTGTGAGCATCGAATACCTTTCAGAAATGAATATCTCAGATTCACCATGTCCCCCATTCTTTTTACATGTGGGAAGATCACAGTCAATCTAATACTGTTTATCAATGTTGGAGTGATTCTGTCTGGGTTTCTGCTTGAATTGTAAGTGTAGGTTGCCCAGCGGACTCACCATTCGATTCATGATACAATCGAGATCACTCTTACAGATACTCTGTAATTTTATCAACTACTGTTCTTATGCTGTATGCTATACCCAAGAAAACAAATGAACTACAAATCCAAGTTGTTTTTTACATCAGAGGTAATCAAGGAAAATATTAGTTAAGCTACATTATTTTATCATCAGAAAAAGTTAAAGAGAAGGTGGGTAATTTTGCATTGTGAAAGAATATATAAGGTATGTTGTTGAAATTAATATTCAAATATACTCTTTCACTCTATGGGGAGAGTAATTAAACAAATAAATAAAATGGCTATAAGATGTATGTTTTCATTACAAACCTTCCTTTATTTTAAACTGATACTGCTGTTTACCAAATTGTTTATCATTCATAAAATTAATGACTATTTGACCTTTTTGCTAAATAATTTTAACAGTTTGATGCCCATATGTATTAATAAATGTACATTTTAATGTGGTCTGTACATTTTTAATATCTCCATAAACATTTTTCATGTGGATTAAGAAGAGCTTGACAATAAATTACTTAACGGAAAAATAGTTTTGAAAATCCTAAGAGCAATATTTTATGTGCTTATGATTCCTGTAGCTTCCTTTTAATGAACTTACTGCTAAATAACTACTTCCTGACTTGAGAGTGTTGCCAAGATATTTATATACCTATTTTTGAAAGTTAAAAATTGTTGAGCAGTTAGAATAATGTTCTATCATTTATGTGTAGTAATGATAAAGAAAAAAATGTTTCCCAAAAATATTTTAATTCTCTTTTTGTCTTTTCTGTATCATATTTTTACATATTTTCAGAGGGCATGCCTGTTTGTACTCTTTACAGTCTTGCTCTGTATGAAATGTTTCTCTCTGGAGAAAGGCTGATGATTAATTGATTTCACCTTCCCCAACTAACAACTGTGACTTGATGTAATCTGATGTGGATCAAACTCATTTGACAGTCACACCAATGTCTGAAATTCTTTAAAACATCTTTTGCATAGATATCAAGTGAGGGCAGCTTAGTTTTCAAAATGTACAGCAGCTGCTTGCTTCAAAGTGCTGTGCAATCCAAGTGAAAGTGTAAAAATAAAACATACTAGATCTATTATTTTAAATGGGAACAATTTGCATAGTTTAAAAAGATCATATGACTCACAATAGATTTTTCATATTCTAAACATTTTTTAAAAATTCATGCTATATCTTGAGACTCTAAAATCCTCTTTAAATAATTTCTTTCATCAATCTCTTTAATCTAAGGACTTCTATAACTTTGTTTATAACCGCTCTTGTAAAATTATTATATTTTACAAATAATAAACTTTATTTTAATAATATAAAATTAACACATGAATCATTTATGGAAAATAGTAAAACTATACAGAATTTTTTAAAGTAAGAGTTCATGGTCTTTCTCTCAGACACTAATTTGTTTTTTTAAGTTTTTATGTATATGGCATTTTTAAGCATTTAATTCTTCTATCAGATATTTACACCAGTCTGTCTATGTACTTTATTTTTATTTACACGAATGGGAGTAAACTATACATATTGTCTGTAACATACTTGTTTCAATTAATAATAATATTTATTTTCTCTGTCATAACACGTAAACATATTTCATTCTTAATGAGTATAAAGTATTATTCAGTTGGTACACAGCAAAACATTTTAACTAATCCTCTACAGATGAACATCACGTCTGTTTCCAGGTTTTGCTGTTATATGTCATGCTTCTGTTCACACTTGTACAAAATCATTCCTTTCATATACAGGCCTTTTTGTAGAACACATTCATAAAAATGAAATTAAACTTTCTCCACAGTATTGAAAATGGCTAAACATATTTCTAGAACAACTAGGAATATAAATGCACCTTTCTCCTCAAACTTCTGCTGCCTTTGATTTTTTTCCCAATGTTTTATTATTAAAAAGTTGATTCACCCTTATTTTAGTATATTTTAGTATCTTTCATATTTCCATGGTCCATTTTTATTTTTTTGTGAGAATTCCCTTTCTATAATTTGCCATTTTAAGAACTGGATTATTTGTCTCTTTCTCATTAATTTGCATGTATTCTTCATGTATTCTGTATGTTAATTTTATGTTATTTATTTATTTATTTATTTATTTGTCTTTTTCATGACCGGCACTCAGCCAGTGAGTGCACTGGCCAGTCCTATATGGGATCCGAACCCGCGGCGGGAGCGTCGCTGCGCTCCCAAGCGCTGCACTCTCCTGAGTGCGCCATGGGGCCGGCCCAATTTTATGTTATTTATATCAAAGTCTTTCAACATCATGGAATGTATTTCTTTATTTTATATATATATAAATATACATAAATATTTCTTTATTTTATATATATATAAATACGTTTAAAATTTTTTTAGATATTTTCATCTGTCAGTTTTGTGCTTTATGGCTTCCGCTTTATGCCATGTTTAAAAATCCTTCCCCCAAACAAGCTTTTACACAGTGACTTAAAATACTACTTTGTTATATGTTAACTTTTAAAATATGTTAACTATTATGCATTCTCTTTCTCTTGGCCCTCTGCTCTAATGGTTTATTTGCTAATTCTTGTCCCAATATAATATAATATAAATTATATTTGCTTTTAAGTGTTTTGCTTTATATAAATGCAAAAATATTAATTTTGAAATACAGCAATGAGAAAAGAGATTAAAGGGGTGCCATACTTACATAAATCGAAAGATGTAAATGAAAATTAATAATAGGTGGTCAATAGATTTATTAATCCTAGACCCCTAACCTGTCAACATCAAGTTTTGAGATAAAATTTTGCAGTATCCCCTCTAAATTCTTCCTTAATGTCTTTAAATATATTATGTGAAAAAAATTAGTAACGGTAGTAAAAAGGTATTCTTTTTATATCTGTGTTTACAGATTCGATTTTTTGTTGTTGTTGTTAGCAAGTCATTCTTTTTCCGAATAATCAATTACTTGAGAAATATTTGACTCTAAGTAAAATCCCAGAAACTCCCAATGGCTGTTTGAAGTGTGCCTTTTGCTTATTTTGTTTATCAATAACTTGCATAAAATTTCTTCTTTACTTTTATAGGCTTGACAGTGAGTTTTATCATTGTTCGATTAATGTTATTGTTGCATCTTTTAGTAAATATTTGGTTTTACAGTTAGGAAAAATAAAGAAAAGATATACTGAAGTTATAAACAACTCCTAAAATTCATCCCATGCACAATATTAAACATCTGATGAAATAACATTTTTTAAAAAATGAAAAATAAATACATAGTGAAAAACATGGGTCAAAGATAACATAGAAATTTGAATAAAAGTGTGAACTTCTGCATTTTCTATTTTGTGTATTCAAATCAGGAATGAGATTTAATGCTACCAACAGAAACCAATGAAATTAAATTCAAATGTATTGTGTCCATGATGTTACAGTGGATGTAGAGATGAGATTGTCGTTTAATGTTGAGGAACAGTGCTGTAGCCATGCAAGCAATCAACAGTAAAAATAAATCTTATCATGAAGTAGGTTATAAAATAATGCTACAGGTGAAGGTTGGGAGATATGCTAAGTTTCACCAAAAAATAATTGTGAATAATGTAACTTTTCAATGGAATTTGATAATTATTTAACTCCTTTAGGCAAGAAAAGGGTAATTCAGATAGTTAGAACAAGTTATACCTGTATTTTAATGAAGCATTGACATTGAAGTTTGGTGGTGTGGTGAGTGGATTACTTTTAAAAGTTAGGGGCTGAATCTCCATTCTACCATATAATTGCTATGTGAACTTGGGCAATTTACTTAAATAAGGCTAAACTTTTGTTTGTTCATTTTTTTTTTTTTTTTCATGGCTGTCCAGTACAAGGATCCAAACTCTTGACCTTGGTGTTGTCAGAACCACAATCTACCAACTGAGCAAGCCAGCCAATCCCATTTGTTCATCTTTAAAATTAACCTTCAGGGTAATTTTGAAGATTAAAGCAAATATACCCGTTTTAGACAGCCTTTCCACCCAACTTGTGGCTTGTCCATCATGACTTTTCACAGGGTCCTTGGCATTTTCTTCTCTCTTTTCTTCCCATCTTGTATCTCCAACTTGGGTGTGAGATTCCAGATGGAGGAATTAAAGATCTGCTTTTGTGTGGCTGCATTTTCTTACCGGTTTCCCTTACTTTAATTATTTCTGTGGCTTTCTTATGGTTTAGCTCATGGTTTAAATCTTCCCAAGTTTATCTGACAGATGTCCAGATGTCAGTGTCCTGAGAAAAAGATTTTTTTTAAATTGTTTTTTGTTTTTTCCCCCAGTTTTGAAGTTCACAAGTTGATTGGACATGTGTGAGTGGGGTCCACACGTCCCTGTGTGTATAGCCTTGCTACTTTCTCTTCCAGGAGGCCTCTGGAAGAAGAAAGAGGGAGGTTGGTTGCTGGAGGACAGAAAAATAACTGTGGATACTGGACCCAGTGTAGAAGAGAAAGAACAGTGTAGCTAGTTAAGGGATTTTCACACTAATTTAGTTACATCATGAGCACACCTTTCATGCTGATAGCCATATAAATACACAAACTTAAAGAATAAGACAACGATTGCTCACTGCATATAATAAATTCTGGAATGTGCCATTTTTATGAGACTTAAGCAAAAATGAGTACAATAAGACGATTAGTAACATAATTTTCGCAGTACTTTAAAAAGCAAAATCATATGAATTTGGGTTCTTCCTCTTTAGTTTACTTTATCATAGCATCAGTATTTCATAATTTAGTCAAACATCACTAAATATTATAAATGAGAATGTATATTCCGATGTATTCCTAGACATTAAAAACTTAAAAAGAATTTGAAAGCGTTAGAAATTAATCGTTACTATTCAGGGTTATAAAGCTCTTTAAGAGAGGGGTGTATTAATGTTAAAATGAGTCAACTAATATTTCTGATTTATATGATTTTTTTGCAGTATTTTATAACACAAAGTTCCAGGTAGATTGATATTTTAAAAAATGAAACCATGAAAGTATTAAAATAAAACATAGATGAATGTTTTCATATATCTATAATTATTTCATATTCATGCTTATAAACTTGTAATTGCACACTCAGGTACTGTAATATCAAGTTCAAACTCTAAGTGTGGCATTAAAATCTCTTTAGCTTCGTCTAATTACTCCCTTTTTCTTCTCCTGTATCTGTCTTCAAGATCTGCTCACCTGTACAACACTACTCAGTTGCATTCTTCTTCATATCTCTTTTGTAGAATTGATTGCACTGTATTATAGTTACATTTTTGCTTCTCCAACTCTTTAAAGGCAAAAAAAAAATGCTTTTTATTGTTCTCCCAGAAGTGCCTAGTAAATAGTTGATTGATGCTTAATAAATATTTGAAAATAAATGTTCAAAAAATATCTTACACACTGCAGGTTTTCACATCAACATAAACTTTGCTATTATGCTGGTACAAACAAAATATATTTTTGGCAATCAGTAGAAAAATGTTTGACATGATTTCTGCTGTAGAGTTGGAAAATAGAAGCCAACATGAAGAAAAAGTCACCAAGTATGCAACATTCTAAAGTGGGCATAAAACAAGTCCCTACAAAGGTCCAAAATCCTAGCAAAGGTGATAATCACGGACAAGGTATACACATCATCAGAGGCAAGTAGCAGAAGAATACCTTATGAGCCTAAGGTTGACGTGGGGCATCTCCACAACACTGGACAGTAATTGGTTCTATGAGATAACACTAGCCTCTCACTTTTCCAACACATTAAGGGAGTAAAAGCCTATAAATGTCCTTCAACTTAAAGATAAGACAGGTAGAGGAGGAATAAAAATGCTATGCCCATCTATTCTTCTCTAAGTCATCACAGCAAACCCTGGACATTAATGTTGGGGACTCCTGGGGTGTAGAAAAACGTTATGAATTGGATATAAGATCAACAAGAATGGGCCACATTTTTATAATTTTTGATTAGAAGTGATTGGAGATTCACAGACTCAATCTGAGAACTCATTAAAAGATGGAAGAGAAAGGTTCAACTAAACATGTTTGAAGGAGGGATTGGATAAAAATGAAATGCTTATTTTTGCCATCACTGATTTCATAATATTTGATAGAGTAGCTACATATATGTAATAATATTATAAATCTCTATAAGAGTTTTGTTGCTAATGAACTCAAGTTTGTGATATTTTTAAAACTAGGTTGGCCATTAATTTGGGCATAAAATAATAAAGCTATGAGTTTAATATGATTCTGTGTTCAAATGATACACTAAATAGTGTTCTCTTTAATCAAACTCTTATGCTTTCTGGGTTTCAACTCTCATTTGCATGTATCTGTTATTAAAAATTTAAGCTTCATTTATCATTTTTCTAGACAAGTTTGAGACATTGATGCTGAATGATTAATTAATGTCCAATCAACAAGTAGTTAGTGAGTATCTATTTTGTTCCTATTATAAGTTATAATAAAAACAATTCTGCAGTAAGCCTTATTTTTTCAGTAAGACACTTTCAAAAACCCAGTTTATAAACCAGATAGAAGTGGATGGATGTGCTCTGAGGGAAGAGAGGAGAGTTAGCCAGAAGGTCCAAATATTCAGCCTTCTCATCCCCAGACAGGCATCTCCACTAGGGAGAAATATAGGATGTCGAACATGTACTTTCCGTGGATTCTCCCAAAACTGCTAAAAAATGATGGAAAAGGAAGATCAAAATGACAAAAGAGAAAACAGTAAAACACTTTTGAATTTTCACAAGCAGATGGATAGTCAGCTTAGACATGGCAATCCAAAAGGTGGGAGAACAGTCTCAGACAGAGGAAGATGCAGAGGAGTTTGGAAATTATACTACCTTGCAAAAATTTGGAAAATTTTCAGCTCAGCACATTTTTGTGGGTAATAATTGATCTATTTTCTACACATCAAACAAAACATTCTGCCCCTCCATTTTTTTGAGTAATGGTTAGAATACTTGCTGAACATTCTGCCTCATTATAACATGACCCTGAAGTTTAAGTGATTGAAACTTTTGGGGTCAACTCATTGCTTTATGGTGAGGCATATTCTTTACTTCCATGTCTACTTCAGCTCTTTCTTTCACCTCCTCTGGAGGCTTACACCCGCCACAGTTGCTATGGTAGAAGGTAAGACTTATTTATATATAAGGTGTCACTTCTTCTTAAGACCCATTCAGGGGATTGAGGAACTAATTAATATTTTGTTCCCTGTTTGGTTTATCCTTGGGGGTGAAATATTAATTTTTAGATATTTAAGTGGTTTTATAACTATATCTGTTTGATAAGTATGACGTTATTTCTTATTCGCTATGCATTAAAAACTGAAACGTATTCACTTTGTATATCTAAACAAAATGACTATTTTCTTTCTCAAAACAACATAATTATTAAAATCTTCTTCATTCATTTTCTTTTACTATTATTTTCCCCATGTCTCCTTAAAGTGAGCTCCTTACTAACTAAGTTTTAATAAATCTTCTATATATGAGATATGTCATTGTCTTCAAACAACCTATTTGAGGGTGAACAGAGAAGTAAAAGTTCATTTGGTATACACTTGTAACAGCATGAAATACTAATTATAAAAAGCTAAATTGTGTCATACCAGAAATTAGAGTAGAAAAGTGAATATTCATGTGATAATTGTTCAGTATAGAATATGTGAACTAAATAAAATTAAGAAGGGAAAGATGCAAGTTAGAAATCACGGGGGAGACACTTTTGCAGAGGTATAATCTGAGTTGAGTATTAAAGACAAAAATAGTTCAGAAGCAATCAATTATAAAAAGAATAGTAGGTATATGATAATAGGAACAAATTTTGTGGTACCGGAAACATGCAGGAATGCATTTACTTCAACTTGTATGTTTTATTAGTTTACAAACTGGAAATGTTTCCGATGATTATTTTGAAATATTATTACTCCACTTGGTTGTTTAAAAATAGGAGGAAATTTGATGCATCGAGACTAAGAATGCGTGGTTATTTTTTGAAAGAAATATGAGATTGTGTGAAGAATGTGATGTTTTAAATCGGACCTACCTGAGTTTAAATCGTAGCCTCAAACTTTGTTAGTTACTGGTTCTTGGATAGGATCTTTTTTTAATTTTTAACTTATCTTAGTTAGCTTCAGTTATCTTTTCTGAAAAATGAGTTGATAATAGGCCATATAATTATTATAATGATTAGATAAAATATTTTAAAAGTGTATGGTGTATTATAGATAATAAATATTACCTTATTTAATTATACCATTATATAAATAGTATTTTTGGAAATTAGTAATCTTAATTAACCCAGTAAGTAATAATCATATTTTAACTTGTTTAAATAATAAGAAGGTTATATAAGTACAATTCAGTGTGTCTTGTGAGATACTTTTAAAACTAACTCGAAAAACTCAGAAAGATGACTGTCCAAATCTTATTCAGAGATATGACATTAAAAATCCCAATGAGGTAAGTTAAAATTAGCCAGCATAAAATTATGCTGTTAATCACCATAATGGTATGACTTCAGCATTCCCTCCTGTTAGAAAACACACAAGCAAGCTCTTTATATGGTGAAACATTTCATTCAAAAAGTGATGACTGTACATAACAGGTTGCCAAAGCACAACCATGAAAACAAGAGCATGATACAGTTTCTGAAACAGAAGCAATGTTAAAGAGTAATGCAGAGAATTAAAAGATGCAGAGATAAAGCAGGGATGCTTGGAATTGTTTAAATTTAATTTTCTGGCTTTGGTAACTTTTCCTTAACACACATTTTAACAAATCAAGTAAATTCTCAAATACTGTGAGTGAGCAAGCTATTTCCCAATGTGCTTTTATTTAGTATATCACCTGGGAAATGTATAAATTATTTTAGAGCACTTTGGCACCAAAGAAGACAGGCCCATACCAGACCAATACACTATTTCAAGACACAGTACTCCCTTGTGGTTTCAGCAAGTCAGTGTATTTCATCTATAATGTTAAGGCATTAAGCACATGACAGTTAAGATCTATTGCCAAGAAAGTCAAGTGATAAGCCATTCTAAGTGAGTTTGCTATTTACATTTAGATTATTCGACTGGGTACAGAACTTACATGCCAAAGTCTTAATGTAAAAGAGTAATAATGTATTAACTTTCACAAATGACATGACAAAATTTGTACAGCATCACAGTTTTGGATGTAGAAAAATAAAATTTTTTTTTTTTCCTGTGAAACAAATGCACTGGATGTATAAACAGAGTTACCATACTGAGTAATTTTTCAGTTCTTTGCTATGCTGGATTAAATATATGATTACATAAATTTAAATCATTATGAATGCAATCAAACACCTGGAATTTTTGCCATGGTAGGCCAATGAATATCAAATATGAAGGGCATTATAAAATGCTTTTAGTCTTATTGGTTTAATTCCCATGTTTGCATAATAAGGTTGAAATCAATAAATAATATAGTAAAGTAAAAACATTATCCAATCATTGACCACAAATGGAGAATTGGACTGTTTGGCAGAGTTGGATGGCTGCTGCTGCTAAGTTTGGAATGCTGGGCTCCTAACCTCTTTTCCAGTCACTTCAACCTTCACTCATCTTTTTCTCTTGCTTTCAGGCACTCACTAAAAATTCCTAGAGAGTTACTGACTAGAAGTGGTGAACTAATGGGTACAAAACTATGCTATCTACCTTAGGTGAATCATCGTGCAGTATATGTATATACTGAAACAACAGACTGTACCCCACAAATATGTACAAGTAAATGTTAAAATTTAAAAAAAGAAAAGAAAAGAAACAAAGGGGCAAGATACTGGCTGAGAATATAGTAGTGATATTTTGATAGAGGTGCCAAAGTTTCCAATTATCACAGCTTAAAATTCACTCCCTAAGAAATTCAAATATTACTGGTTTCAGATTCCAGAGTAAAGGCAGTTTTATTACTTCACCAAGTTCTCTGAACCACAGTAGAAGAACAAATAGGATAAGAACAAAATGGATAAATAACACTAATTAAAAAATAGCAATATTAACAGTCTAAACATCAAACAGAAGTGTGAAGAATACTGTGAAAACTTGGACCAAAGTGTAGTGAAAATGTGAGAACCCACTCACACCTTTTCAGATATCTGGTGAATATTACTCCTAAAAGTGGATGTCACTGTTCTGAAAGGAACACCAAATAATGTCTGCATTACAATGATTGGATATAGTGCTCTGAGTTGGCCAAGAGAGAAGAGTGAAAACCAACCACAGAACACGAGGACCCACAAAGTTAAACAAGAGGAGAGCTATCACGTATTTCCAGGCTGTGCAAGCTGCCTCTCAATCTCAGGAAGACTTCTATAAATGGCTTTTGTCACAGGAGAAGGTGGAAGTTACCATTGTCAGATCACAGCCCTGGGAGACTGTTATTTAATACACTTTACTATGAATCACAATGACCTCCTAAAGACTAGAAAAAAGGAGATAGCCTCCTGGAGCAGAAACATTTGCTCTTAAGTTTTTGTAATCAGTAAATGTGAAACTAAGCTTATTGAGATCAGACTGCAAATGCTATCTTGTTATTCAGGCAATTGTAGGCCAAATTCACAGATGAAAGTAAGCGGGAGGCCGTGGGAAAGAAATGGAAGAGAAATAAAAAAAAAAAGAAAGAAAACATCATAGGCGTAATAGCCTTGTTATAGCAACCAAAAAATAAATGTGAATAAAATCATCAATGGGCATAGAGTAGACAGGATTAAAACAAAAGTAAAATAAAATAAAAATCTGTGGAAATGATTAAAGAGAAAATGGTAGATATAAATGACACATGAAAAAGCTCTGTAATACATATACATAGTATTCATAAAAGGGCAAGGAGAACAAATTTAATGGGACTATTTCAAACTTTCTTGATATAAAGAAGGCTTGAACTCTGTGGATAAATAAAAAATACAACGTCTAAGGAAAACTGATACAGAATGAACACTAACATATGATCCAGCAGATCATAAAAAAGCATCTCATAAATATTCAATAAAAAAAGTCAAACTGACTAAAATTTATCTGAAGCTTTATTCAAAGCAAGATGAATATACTCAAGTTAGTCTTAGTCTGATCTGGATAAGTCCTCTTGAACAGATGATCACGGAGCAGTATCTGACCAAGTCAAAAAAAGTGTGGACCACTTAAACACTGTCAAGGTTTACTTTATGCAATACAGGCCATGAACATAGTTTCAAACATACAAAACTGAAACTGTAACACCTCTAACTTGTTCTTGGAAAAAAATTCTTTTGAGGAAAACAATCCTACCAAACATAACTAAAGTTTTAGAAGCAATAGTAAAAAGAAAAATTGGTGGTCTTTAAATCCATCTAATATAGTCTAGAGAAAATGACATCCACAAAACAAACAAACAAACAAAAAACAAGAAAGTATGGAGAATACAAATAATGCACAAATCAGTAATGCATAACACAACTGGGTTAGAGCCAGGAACATTATAGATATTCAATTAATATTTGTTCATGAATGAAAAGAATAAACAAATAAAGTAACAAAAATTTGGAGGTGTCAAGTAAGTGGCATTGGAAAGAAACCTCATTTTCATATTTTTCATAGGAAAGAATAAGTGATTTGAAAACATGAATGTAAAAGATTGAGCCTTCTATAATGTTTACCTATTTCAGAACAATATGCTGTGTATGACAAATATATACAATTTTTACTTGTCAATTAAAAAATAAGTAAAGAAAGAAATACACAATAAAAATCATTTTGCACTTTAAAAAATAAAAATATAAATCTTTGTTGAATGAAAAAGATACTGTTACTCCAACCTTTTAGATTTTTTTATAAACTCTAATAAGTATTTAATTATCATTTTTATTAATTATTCTTTTTTGTAAACACTTCTTATGAACAAACACTTCACAGAGGTTCAAAATTTCTTGTTTTCCTTGTTTCATTGTCTTCTGTTAAAGTAAATAAAATTAGAATAAATATATTTATTCAGCAGTATTTAGAGTGTGATCTTATTTTTTGGTAAAATTGTTTATCTTTATTATTTTGTCTGCTTACATTCATAAAGATATGTGGGATGGTGTATCCAAATATTAGCTGTTTTTATTTCTGGGCAGGTGAAGGTAGAATGTTGGGTAACTTTTCACTATTTTTTTTCTGCTTTTCTGTATGGCTTAATTGTTTATATATATTATAAACCTGCTTTATTTAAAAAAATTCATGATATGATTTGGAATATTTTTGCTCTTCTTTAACATAAATGATTTTACAAATACACATTCCCTAAACATAGTTTAGCAGAAAGTAATATAATATTAAACCCTTAACTAACAGTAAATCATTAAATTCCTCAGGTAGTTTATGTGAATTAGAAAACTTAAATTATAATCTGAATAATAATAAAAAACTTTTTATTCTTTAAGTTATATACAACTATTACAGTTTTCCATTTTATTTGACATCAAATACAGAGTTGAGCAAAAATATCAGCAACTTAAATGCCTCCAATAAAATGCTCTGATCAATTTGGATGTTTGACAAAATTTTTTACCCTTTATCTATATAATCAAGGTAATTTGCCTAAATTTAACTTAGAAAATGAATCATTTTGTTGCTTTTATTTCCGTAATACCAAATGTCTGCCTTCACTATTTATTATACTTCTTAACTAATTATTTCAGTATCATTTGGGACAATAGCTGATATATAGCTAAACATATAGTGGACACTTGGGAAGATACACAACTCATGTGGGGGTAAACATGCCACATTTAGTAATGTGCTTTGTACAATGACATAACCGTAAAGTTAGCAAACTTACTCTGTGAAGTATACTGGATTAGATAGTACATTCCCAAAATTCATGTCCTCCCTGGAACCTCAGAATGTGAACTTATTTGGAAATAGAGATGCCAGAGGAAGTTCTGGGGCCTGAGACCTTGGGGAATAGTTTGAAACGCAGAGATGTGTCCTGTAACCTGAGCCCGTGAAAACCAAGTACCTCCTATCTCAATAGGGTTGTGCAAATGTAATTGGTTGAGATGAAGTTATACTGGGATTGGCTGGGCCCCTAATCCAATATAACTGGCATCTTTATAAAGAGGAGAAAACACAGAGACAGACACACAGACAGAATGCCATGTGATAGTATGATTGGAGTTATGAGCCCACAAGCCATAAAAATCAAGTATTGCAGCAATTAAAACAAAGTAAAAGAGAGGCATGGAACAGATCATCCCTCAAAACCCTCCAAAAGAAACTAACCTTGAAAACACTTAGTTTTCAGGCTTTCAACTTTCAGAACTGTGAGAATAACTTTCTGTTGTTTTAAACCACCATCCATGTGGTACTTTGTTACAGCAGCCTTGGGAGACTAAAACAGTATGTATGAGCCTTTGTACCATATGGTCTTTGTTGTAACGACTCAACTCTAACTTCGTAGGTGCAAAGCAACCACAGGCAATGTGGAAAAGCAAATCCCTATCCCATTAAAACTTCATTTACAAAAAAACAGGTATTAGACCAAATTTGGCCCCACAGCTATAGTTGCACCATACCCTTCCCTCTTCCTCCTCTTCCTCAGTCTTCTTGTTCCTCTTCCTCTTCTCCTTCTCTACATTCTCATTCTTGTTCTTGTTTTTCTTGTTCTTCTTTTTAATATTACCATGGCCAGAATAAATATTCTAGCTGTTCACTTTCCATAGCAGGATTTTGATGTCTGATAGGATAAGTATAAAACCAAGCATGCCTATCCCGGAGAGAAATGTACTTAAAAAATTTTGTTTTCATTTTAAAAATTACACTTTGTGCTTCCCCTTCTCTTGATTTCATGAGTTTCACATTATTCAGCATATGAATCATCTATATTTTTACAATCCAGTCATGTTTTCTTATTCTCAGACACCCTTAAGAACAAACAATAGCTAATCAATATGGAGGAAAATGAAGGAGAACACATGTTAAAGATGGAGGCACTCTTGCTCCATCAGAAATGCAAATAGATTGGGTCAGCAAGAATTTCACAAGTCTTAACCACAAACCACAGACTTCCCATCAAGTTGCCTAGGAGACAGGGAGGTAGGGTAGGGTCTCACAGCTGGCTAAAACATGTATAACACATGCCCGTAGACAATAAAGTTGCTTAGTGCAGGCGCTAAGTCCCAGGACTTTGTGTCTGGTTTCTGGTTGCCCAACTGCCTATGCGGCAGCCCCTAGCTCAAGACATGCCCTGAGCAACTCACTTCGCTGCACTCTCTTGGCAGGGTTATGTGTAGTCCTGCCTCCCGAGTGAGACCCCTAGGACCAAGAGAAACTTGCAAAAATATCTAAGATGTTCTAGTAGATGACTTTTATTTATTAATTTGTTTAATATTCAGAACAATCCAATCAGAGAAGTAGTATTATTATCTTCATTTTGCTGGTGGTTAAACTGAGACCAAGAAGATTTATGTAACATACATGGTCAATGGCCCTTAGTGTGTGGCAGAGCTATTATTTGAATAACACTAGACCCTTCACTTTTGTCATTTATCATTGGCATTATTCTACTCCAAAATGGTCAATACACATTTAAAATATTTAAATATTAAATTTTAATAAAATGCATTTTTCTAAAAAATGTAAACTAAAATGCCAGTAATTTTACTCAATACTCTAAACATATACTATATATTTCGAACAAGTATTTCTTCATTAAATACTCACTGATGTTCTAGTTTAAGCAGTGCAACCCTTCCTAAGAGGTAGGCTCTGACTTTGTTAAATGAAAAGACATCTTTCTGAAACATTTGTTTGTCACATTCTTCTAGTGAAATTTTAAAAGTAACTAATGCAGTTAACCACTATATATTTTCAACCATATTTTAGATTTTAATATTAACTGCAAGAATATACAAATAGTATACATCATTTATTCTAATATAAATATGTCATGAATCAGAAAAATAATGTATAAATCATATATAATTCAGTAAAAGTGGGTTATGTTTGCAAAATATACTTAAAAGAAAACAACTCTACCAAAATAAACAAAATAAATGACTTGTAATATTTTGGCAACTTAAAAATACATTTGGAAAAAATTTATCACTGTAGTAATTGTTGAACTACCAACTAGACAGTTGAACTGGGATTTTTTGGAGGGAGGGATGCAGTAAATAGCTATGACTGAAAGACATGAACTACTACCAATTAACTATCTCCTAGAATTGATTTTCTCCCAAACATCATGTATCAAATTGAAACTGTTTACAGGGCATAGAATTTCTAATTTGCATAGGATAAATTACTCAAGGAATTACTAATTTAATCTATATAATCATTAATTTAAATGACTCATCTTTCAACAAAGAACATTCTATCAACCTTCAAACACATATGGCAAACTTTCTTTGACAGTTTTGTTTTTTTTTTTTTGCTTGATTTTATTTGCAATTCTTTGTAAATTCTGTTTCTTTGGACATTTTTGCTGAAGTTGTCAAACCTTTGTTTTATGACGAAACTTTTATCTCTTTGTTGTAGGTCACAAAGGGATTTCAAATGCAATGTTTTATTCATTTTCAAAGTCCAAAGTTCCTTGGGATCTCTAAGGTTTTTATTTTTCTCTTCTTCTAGCAGTTAGTAACAGTGACATGCTTGTGAATAAAACCCTCCCCCCCACCTCATTCTATTCGCACCGTCCTTTCTTCATGCCCCTCCTTAACCCTCTTTCTCAAACGTCTTTCCTTTTAGAGAATCTAACTTCCAAATGGGATTTCAGACTGACAGGGGGAAAAAAGAAAAATGTTACCGTTTGAAGTTGTTTCTCACTTTAAAGGATTTTTTAGTGACAAACTTTCTTCTTGTAGAAAGGAGAAAATGGGAAAGGTGAAAGGTTATTACTATACATTCTAAAGCATAAATTTCTGTTAGGAATGAATTTAATCTTACCGATTTCTACTTTAGAAGTAGGTAATACTCACTAGAGCTTGGCACTCAAGCATACTTATTCATTACCATTTTAATTAGAAAAATAAGTTCTATGTAAATAATCTTGTATAAAGATATAAGTTGGAATTTAGATTAAAATTAGCATAAATAGCATGTTCTCACAGTCAGTAATATTTGCTAGGGGAGTTGTATTTTTTAACATGAAATAATACTAAAATTTTGGGAATCATTTGATTTCGTGGAGCTGGGAAACCTCTACTAGAGGATATTTAGCCTTCCTATTCTTTCTTGTTACATGGTGAGGATACAAGGATCTGAGAATCTCTTAGGGTTCTTTGTTTCCTGTAATTTGGCAAACTGCTGTGAAAATAAAATGTAGCATTTAAGGAAAGGCTAGGGAAACTTGTACTTATAGGGCTATAGCACCCAGATAAATAAAATTTTTACGTTTAATTCTAGGAAATACAGCCTAGCCTTGATATTTTTTACATCCTCTTCCTTCCTTTCCCCCTTCCCTTCTTTCCTTCCTTTTCTCCTTCCTAGTTGTCATGGCTTGATTGTAGCTTTGTGATTATTCGAAGCTATGTCAATATTAGGCAATATGCCTCAAAAGGGATGCATTGGACTGACTGCTAAAAAAATATATATTTTATTCCTCTCCCCAACTTACTTTTTGAGGAGCCATTAATAATTTGCCTTTTCCATAAGGATCATGAGGAACTGAATATTTAAGTCTATGTTTGTTGCCCTTGTTATTTCCCACAGTACCCAGAATGAATTTTAGCACACTGTATAGTTTCAGTACTCCTGGACTAATTAATCATTGAGTTAAATTGAAATGTTATGCAGGTGAAAGTACAATGAAATTGGTATTCTAATTCACTGCAGATGGTAATGTAATTTAGTACAGCCTACTTAGAATGTGAAGATCAGTAGCAGGAGCCATTAAGTTGTGGTGTCCTTCCACAGAAACAATCATTTACTTAACCATTTATCCTGTAGAAGTAAATCACAAAATCTAAATCAATTAACATAACTTAGTGTATTAAAATCTTTCAGGTTAAATGAAAGAAAATCTGAAATATTAAATATCAAATAAATAGTTTAACATGTCATATTAATATAATTAAATAGTATGCAGTTATTAAAATTATATTTATAAAAATAATCTGAATGGTGAAAAAACTTTAAAACAAAATACTGAAAAAGAAAGTTATGTGTAAAGCTGTAATTTTAAATATAAGTATACAGTCAAGATAAAATTAAAAATATAAACTTTTATAAGGAGAAAATACATATTGTTAAAACATACACATGTTAAAATATTGCAGAGCATGTACTTAATAAGAGTATTTTGAGACTAAAGTAGCACTTACTTTAAGACCAGCTAAGTTTATTATTTAGTTTTCTGAAAGTTTTGTAATGGATTCATTGCATGTTTGGGTTGTTGTGGAAGCAGATATTAACTATCTTCATTCAAAATGGTGATGGTCCAAGAATGTCCATGTGCTTCCCCATAGTTAGTCTGGCTATCTAAAGCTAAGGTTAAGATGGGAAAATATATATATATACTTTTTAAAGTATTTTAAACTTTTTTTTTTCTTTTCAAGCAACTACTGTGGTAAATATTGAGTAATGCACCAGCACCATAAAATTGTATGATAAAATTCTAAACTGTGTTGTTTTGGTTGTTCCCAGGCAAAACGTGTGCCCTGATAAAGCATGTAAATAATTAGAGTTAAAGTAATACTAAGAAATAGGCACTAAAATGAAATACAAATTATTACCAACTTCTGAACAAGGAAATAGGTTGTTCAGATTAAATACTTACATTAATCAGATTAAGTAATTACTCTAGCTTTATGTTGCTAATGTGGTTACAACTAAGTTACCTAAATAAACATAGAGTATTTGGAACTCTATACAGGAAGTACATTGAATTTGGAAGTGTGTGGATGTTTTTACTACCATTATCAAAATTATTTATTAAGCTCCAAAATTTGAATGCGTATGCATTTTCATGAGAAGTTAAACGGGCA
Organism: Cynocephalus volans; assembly: GCF_027409185.1. Taxonomy (NCBI): domain Eukaryota; kingdom Metazoa; phylum Chordata; class Mammalia; order Dermoptera; family Cynocephalidae; genus Cynocephalus; species Cynocephalus volans. Next base: position 60,565,976 of record NC_084472.1, read on the forward strand.
TTGTTCCTTTGCTATTGAGAAGAATGAGCTCTTTTTGTAGGCATCATATTTATATTTGCATTTTGACAATGACTGAGAGTGAGAATTGGCAGTTTCTACATGTTGCTAATTTGTTAATTTGAAGAACTTTGAGTATTACACTATGGTAATGGTTTAGAATACCTTATATTGAAATTGTGTACAAACCACATATCCCATGAATCTCCAATAAAAAAAAAAAAACATGGAAGAGTATATTTGGTGGAAATTGACTTAGTTTTTAAAACGTTAATGGAAAAGCAAGGGTCTAGATTAACCATGGCAATTTGGAAGAAAATGTTCAAAGATGAATGACTCAGATCACCAGATATTGACTTTTTGTATAATTACTGCAATCAGCACAGTATGTTGTTAGTACTGGTTAGACAAATAGATCAAAATAACAAAATAGAGTACAGAAATATCAGCTGATGCTGATAAAAACGCCACTAAAATTCAGTGGGAAAAAAAATTACCATTTTCAGAAGTCGTGCCAAGTAAACTGGGTATTCATTGGGAAAAATGATCCTTAAACTTTACAGAGAACATATAAAATTAATTTTCAATGGATTTAAGCATAAATTTGAATGATACAACAATAAAACTTCTAGAAGAAAACATTAAAAAAATCTTCATGGCATTTTAAAAGCCAACAAAAATTAAACATAAAATATTAACTATACGGATAGGATTGATTAATCAGAATTTACTAGACTTAACAATTTATGTTCACTGATAGATAATATTAAAATACTAAAAAATGCCAGCCACAGACTAGGAGAATGTATTTGTGTACATATACCTGCTAAAGGTCTCATTTGCAGAACAATATAAAGAATAAAAGCAAATAAGCTAAACAAAGGTAAGCCAATTAAAAATGGTAAAAGACCTGAAAACACAGGTCTTTATGACATTGACATTTACTTCTGTAAATTGAATGGAGCTGACCACTTAAAATATGCACACTTTGCTTTATGTAAATTATGCCTCACTAGAAAAGAAAAAAAAATGACAATGGTAAAAAAAAAAAAATCTTTTTTTTTTTTCATTCTGTGATGGCAACACCTTCATATAGTCTTCAGGATGTGTGTGTGTGTGTGTGTGTGTGTGTGTGTGTGTGTGTGTGTGTGTGTGTGTGTGTGTGTGTGTGTACTTACATATGTATATATAAAATACTGCATATTTTGTCCATAGATTATTGTGCATCTGAGTATGTAATCTTTAGCATTCTACTATAGAGTCCATAAACATATATGTTGTAAGTTTCATGCTTTGTTCTTGAAATGTTTTTCTGTAATTTTTCCATTTACTTAAGAATATATTTTTCCATCAATTACTCAGTGCATTTTCTGTATTTATTATTAATTCTCTAAAATAAATCTTAGTAGCTTAGACCCTATTGTGAAAATAATGTATGAGTATACTAATTCAAAGGGATTTATACTAGATCCATTGATTAAAATTATGATTTTGTTAACCTCTTATCATCAAAACAAAGAAGCACTTTTTATTCATTTTTGAAAATAATGAGGAATTGATTTGAATTATTTTTACTACTACTACAGTGAAAATACTTTTTCAGTTTTGTAGATTTATCATGGACTATTTTACTTTTGTTCAAGTACCACCCTCATCTATGTTTCTCATTTCAGTTATACAGATAATGCTTACTTTCACATCTATGACCCTATTAAAAGAAAAAAAAATTACAGTTTCCTTATAAGGTTTGGATGTTGCTTTGTATTTTTGCATAAAAGATTCAATCTTCTTTGTGGAAAACTTGAAAGTAGAGAATGTAATGGAAAAATTCTTATTCTCTCATCCTAAAAGATAAGTTCAACAATTCTCTGTTCTTTCTGAATAAGAAAGAAGTTACAAATTTTGGAAAATAGTCACAATTTCTCATATTGAAGTTCCAATCCAAATGGAGCATCTATATATATTTTGTGGTTTTTAAAAGCACATTAAAATGTAACAATTAATATTCCTAAAATATCTTGTCTAACTATATGTGTAGATGCTACTACTTAATAGCATGAAAATTCACTATGTTACTGTTGGCATCGGTGGTTCTCACTCTTGGGGTATTGTAAACCACTTCGCCACCGAAAGTACAAACAGTCACTTTGCCCAGGAACATGCAAAGAGCCAAAATTGTGCATAGCACTGAACGGAATGCACTGCCTCTACCTCCAGGATCATTAATCTCAGCAAAGATTTAAAAACTCGCTTTATAGCACATTATGAATCAATGTAATACTGTCTCTCTTCAACATATTTAAATGTTAGCATGATGTGTTGCATATAGTATCCATCAGTTCCCACGTGCACGGAAGGATGTTCCTATAATTGAAAACTCGAGATAGCTTTCTGAAATGTAATATAATTGACTATACTGAGATAAAAAATGAAGTTATGAATGATATAAAATAGAGTTGAGATACATCATGTTTCTATCAAGAAGCAAAGATTTTTCTTTTCTTTTGTAGCAGAGATTTTGCACATGTAATTGAAAATACAGCTTATTTTAGAATTCACTGTCTGCAAGTGACAAACTCATCCATAATACTTTTTTAGCTTTTAACTTTCTTACCTTCTCAACTCTCTCAATGTTCCTTTTATCAGGAATGTAATTTACTATGAAAAGTGAATTAGAATGTTAGCAAAGTGTAATTAATAACTTATTTGAGAAATATCTCAGCTATAATTCTACTGTTTGACAAAGTGAATATTCTTTCTCAAATTGTTACTTGTGAGTACTTAGTATGCTGTCTGCTATAAAGCACTCTGAATAAAACAAGACCTACACCAAAACCAAAGCACCGTCTCATGCATCAAATGTATAAGAGAGGATCAAAGTGCTATAAGGCGTGCACAGTCTTTACATGAGGTTGATAAAATATTGTGGTGGTGGTTTATTGAAGATTTTTGAAGCATCTTGAGAGGTGGGTAACATTTTGATGTATGAAAGTAGATGGTGGTGATAAATTTTCTGTTATTTATATTATACCACAATAAAAAACAAACAAACAAAAAAAACCAGCAGATGATGAGCAGCAGGAAGTGTAGAAGTCTAGATTGTTTCCAGGATATGGTGAATAACATACTCCTTTGCAAGAAAGAAGCTTTTTTTTATTGGTTATGAATATTTATGACATACAAAGCTGATTGTCACCTCTTGTGCCCAAGATGTGAAGGAGTTAAACAGTAAAGAAACCTTTTCAGGAGTGTTTTCAATAAGAGCTCTTTGAAAGCAGTTTATATCATTCTTAAGAGACAACTAAAATTATCAAGGAAATTTAAGGGATCAATTGTTATAAAACTTTAATAAGATTGATATCTTAAAATATTGGAAACATTATAAATGATTGCTTAGGAAGGTGGATTTTTAAATATATTTTAAAGTTTTCAAGGCTAAACATTGTGAAAACATAGGTGTTTAGTCTTTAGATTCGTCAATACTGTATATATAGTTGAATGAATGTACAGATATGTGATTGAAGAGTCGGTTTAGTTCAGAGGCACAAAATTGTTGAAATGTAAAAGATATTGAAAAAGGACGGAAAGTTAAAATACAACAGTATGCTTGATCAATATGATGTCATTGATGACCTTCCTAAAATTGAAATCAAAAGAAGAGAAGGCTTAAAGAAGTAGGAAAATGGTCAAAAGGAAGGAGCAGGAACTTTTAAAAGACAGGGTAAGTTTTCATTAGTCAAAAAAAAAAAAAAAAAAAGACTATTTGCAGATCATTCCTACCATTTACATCCCTACTAAATACTGGAGGAAGGGGTTAAAAAAATAGATTTGCCTGAAAATCAGGCTTTCACTATAACCACTCTATCAAAATTTCTATTTTAAGTCACACAGGATGTCCGTAATTTTTCTTTTTCTTCTTTATTTTTTAACATTCTTACTGAAAAAGACGTCCCCTTATAATTTGGGATCAAGATTTATTGTTTATTTTGAACTTAAGATGGTTTTTCTAGGTCATGGTATAGATAATCCTTTTTCCCTAATGTGGGCCTGAGCTTGTTTGTACCAATAAATGGATTAAGGAGGTCAAGATGGGGTTAAAAATCTCTGTTGGTAAAAGACAACAATTTAAGTAATTATTATTGAGCACCTAGGCACTAATGTGAGAAGCTAAAGAATACAGAGTAATTTGCAGAATCTTCATAAGGCTCCTTTTGCTTTCAGCACACTGTTCCAACTACTTCTGGCAGGTACCTCCTGACCTCCTGGCAATAGATCATTGTGGATTAAACCCAGTTTTATCATTTTCTCCATCATCTTTCTACCTATATTTTGCTAGTTATTATCAGTTAAAAAGTTATTATTTACTGTTATTGCACACTATGTATACCATTTGTCATACATTATTGTCAAGATATGTCCATTATCCAAATTAGATTTACCTCTCCATTCAGTGACACTTAGTCACATGCCATCTTTAATTATGCAGCTGCCTCTGCCTGAATTCTTTCAGCTTATTTTAATATTTTCAGACTAAGCTGTTGTCTTTTGTTTATGAAGTCTTTCATCTTAGCAATTACAAACTAGATTGGATATTCCTTTCAATGAACTTACAGATTTTAGTTTACAGAAAACAATTTAGTACTGGAATTCTTAGTATGTTGATTAATGGGAAGATCTAAAACTTTTTTCCAGAATTAATTATATGCTTTTTAAAAATAATAGCTCTTTTACTTTCAGTCATCAGGGAACCCAAAATACAGAATAGGTACATTTCAGTTGACATCTGCAGTTTGGTTGACTGAGTTGCATTACCCATCAATTATATTTTAAAAATATAATTATTTGTTATAACTTAATAAATATTTTAAAAATTTTATTTGCATTATTTTTGTGGTGATTGTATTTTCTCCTTAATTCTGTAGTTTTACATTGAAAAATAAATATTTCAAATAATGCCAAAGTTTAAAATAAATTTAACATAACATGAATATCTTGAAGACTTTTAAAAGCTACCAATATACCTTGAATGAATAAATAAGACAAAAAATTCTGCAAACCAATTTTGTTATTAGGAGCAAAACCAAACATGTGCCGAGGTAGCTACCAGTCCACTCAAATTATTTTAAAGTACACAGTTGTAGTTGGTGGCAATAGCAAATTGGATTGCTCATTCTCTCCAATTTTTTATTTTGCTGGTTCTCTTTGTGTGTGGACTAAATATTTTGATGAGTTTTAAGCAAACATCACTTTCAATAGATGTCACATGTGAATATATAAATATGTCCAAAGATCAGAAAAATAATGTTTCAGGGTTATTTTTCCTACTCTAGATTTACTTTTACGAGTTTTGATTTCTCTCTTTTTTTTTTTTTTTTTTTTGTCTTTTTGTGACCGGTAAGGGGATTGCAACCCTTGGCTTGGTGTCGCTGCACCACGCTCAGCCAGTGAGCGCACCGGGCCATTCCTATATAGGATCCGAACCTGGGGCAGGAGCGCCGCGTGCGCTCCCAAGCGCTGCACTCTCCCGAGTGTGCCACGGACTGGCCCCTGATTTCTCATTTTTTGTAGATTAGATATTCTTTATGACTTCCACTGTAACTTAGGATATTAAACTCACTATTAATGGAAACACATTATAGCCAAGAAAAGTTTAAAGTCTTCATTCAATTCAGAGAAATAACCTGACTGTGCTTGCTTATCACAATTGCATATCACCTACCCAAACCTTTCGAGTTTGTGAAATTGAGCTGAGAATTCTAGGAGAAAATGCAAGCTTTACAGCAAGATTTAATCTTCCTGCAAGCATCTAGCACAGAAATACCATAACAACAGCTGTTCTCATAGAATATTAGCATTTCTGCTTCTGGCCTCAGCTGCTTGTCAGAAGTTCAAAGAAATGCAAACACGGAAAATTTTCATTTTTAACAGTAGCTTGAGTTTGAAAATCAGGGGACATTCATCGGCCCCCCGAAGTAATGGATGCACACTTTTGCTAATTATTTTATTTCTGAAGTAGTGTATAGTATGACGTATACACAGCTCATAGAATATCTATCCTTTATTAACTATAGGAGGATGCATATTCATGATTTGGTAGCATGATTTTCAACTATGGTTCATAATGTGGGTGTGGTTTTTGATAGCATGTGAGAAAAATGCAATGTAATTTTCATCCTTTTAATATTGCCATACTTAAATTTAATCCCTTTATGCTCTTATATTCATGACTAAAAAATATAAACTATGAAAGTGTAACATCTGTGGTAGTATTTTAAGTGAATAAACTCTCCTTTGCAATTCCGAATAAGAGCAATTTTATCATATACCAGTTTATAGCTTTAACTCTGACTGTTCCTAATATAACTCACACATATCCATGCAATCACCACAAGATAAGAAGATGGAGTTTGTCCCCTTTGCTTCAAATTACTTTTTCACACTAGCCTTCCAATATCTATGAATGTTTTCTTTCTCTTTTTTTCTATCTGAACAATAGCAAGAGAGGATCTTACCTATGCAGTATATAAATTTTCTTGACTTTTGAAGAATAAAATAATATATGATGATCTCTGTTTCCTAAAATGGTCCCTACACTTAAAAATATATATTTTTCTTTCCAAGAAAAAACTCTAAAATATAACCTGAAAACTGAGATTTTTAGAATTTATGTCATGTTCTTCTATGTGCATGGTACATTTAATCTTGAGATTTATATAATTTTATTATTTATTTTAAATTGTACATATTTGCGGGGTACCATGTGTCATTTCAGTACATGCATATGTTGTTCAATGATTCACTTAAAGTAGTTAGCATATCCATTACCTAAACACTTATCTTTTGTTTGTGACAATTATGCTCAAGATCCACTCTTCTAGCTATTTAGAGACATACAATATAATATTATTAGCTCTAGTTAGCCTTGAACACCAGAACTTATTCTACCTATCTACCTGTATGTAACTTTGTCTCTATAAATCCACCTTTTCCCCTCCCTCCATGTCTCTTCCTTTCCCAGCCTCTGGTAAATATCATGCAATTTCATACTTCTACAAGAACCACTTTTTTGGTTATTTTCTGTTTGTTTGTTTTCAGATTCTGCATATAGTGAGTTCCTGCAGTATTTGCTTTTCTGTTCCTGGCTTGCTTCACTTAACACAACGGTCTCCAGTTCCACCCAAGTTGCTGCAAATGACAGGACTTCATTTTTTTTTTTTTAATAGGTGAATAGTATTCCATTATGTCTGTAAACGACAGTATTATTTTAACCCATTCATCCATTGATGGGCATTTGGGTTGATTTCATCTCTGGCTATTGTGAATAGTGTTGTGATGAACATGGGAATGCATGGGTTTTTTGATATACTTATTTCATTTCCTTTGGATATATACCCAGTAGTAAGATACCTGGGCCATAAGGCAGATCTACTTTTAGTTCTCTGAGGAACCACCATACTGTTTTCTACAATGTACCAATTTGCATTCCCACCAACAATGTTGGAGAGTTCCCTTTTCTATGAATTCTTGCCAGCATTTATTTATTTATTTATACCTCATTGTATTTTAATTTGCATCTCCCTGATGGTTAATAATGCTGAGCAATTAGTCATACACTTGTTGTCCATTTATATGTCTTCTTTTGAGAAATGTCTATTCAGGTCCTTTCCCATTTTATTAATTGTTTTTTTGTTTGTTTTGTTCTATTGTTTTTGGTTTTTTTTTTTTTTTTTGCAGTTGAGTTGTTTGAGTTTCTTACATATTCTGAATATTAGCCCCTGTCAGATATAAAGTTTGTAAATACTTTCTCCCATTCTGTAGTTTATCTCTTCACTTTATTTATTTTCTTTGCTATGCAGAAGTGTTTTTGTTTCATGTTATCTCATTTGTCTATGTTTCCTTTAGTCACCTGTGACTTTATAGTCTTCCTCAAAAAAGGCATTGCTTAGTTTAATTTCATGCAGCATTTCTTCTGTTTTCTTTTAGAATTTTCATAGTTTGAGGTCTTAAATTTAATCTTTTAATCCATTTTGAGTTGATTTATGTATGGTGAGAGATATAGGTCTAATTTCAATCTTCTCCATGTGGATATCCAGTTTTTCCTGTACCACTTATTGAAGAGGCTATCCTATTGACAATGCATATTCTTGAAACCTTTGTTGAAAATCAGTTGGTTATAAAATGTGTGGATATACTTTGGACCCTCTATTCTATTCCACTGATCTATTTGTCTGTTTTCATGCCAGTATCATGTTGTTTTAGTTACTGTAACTTTATAGCATATTTTTAAGTCAGGTAGTATGATGCCTCATGCTTTGCTTTTTTTTGTCCAAGATTTCTTTGGCTATATGAGACCTTTTGTAGTTCCGCACAAATTTTAAGATCACTTTTTATATTTCTGTGAAGAAGAATGTCATTGATATATGACAGGTATTTTATTGAATCTGTACTTTGCTTTGTGTAGCATGGATATTTTGATGATATTAATTCTCCCAACCCATGAACACAGGATACCTTTCCATTTATTTGAGTCTTCTTCGATTTTTTTCACCAGTATTTTATAGCTTTTATCATAGAGATATTTTACCTCCTCAGTTAAATTTACTCCTACATATTTATTTCTTTTCTTCTTTTTGGTAGTTACTATAAATGGGACTACTTTCTTGATTTCTTTTTCAGATATTTCAATATTGGCATATAGAAATGCTATTGATTTTTATGTTGATTTTGTATCCTGAAATTTTACTGGATTCATTTATTAGCTCTAGCCATTTTTTGGTGGCATCTTTAGGGTTTTTTTTTTTTTTACACATATAATCATGTCGTCTGAAAATAGGGATAGTTTTACTTCCTCCTTTCAAATTTCGGTGTTGTTTATTGCTTTCTCTTGCCTTATTGCTCTGGTTAGCGCTTCCAGTATGGTGTTGAATAAGAGTGGGGAAAGTTGGCATCCTTGTTTTGTTCTAGATCTTAGAGGAAAAGCCTCCAATTTTTGTCCATTCAGTATATTAGCTGTGGGTTTGTCATATATGGCCTTTATTGTGTTGAGGTATATTCCTTCTACACCTAATTTGTTGAGTGTTTTTATCATGAAGGGGTGCTGAATTTTTATCAGATGTTTTTTCCACATCTATTGAAATGCTCATATAATTTTTGTCCTTCATTCTGTTAATGTGATGTATCACATTTATAAATTTGTGTATGTTGAATCATCCTTAAATTCCTAGATTGAATCCCACTTGGCCATGGTTTATGATTTTTTAATGTGTTGCTGGATTCTGTTTTGCTAGTATTTTGCTGAGGATCATCAAATCTGTGTTCATTAGAGATATTGGTCTGTAGTTTTCATGTTTTATTTTGTCCTTTTCCAGTTTTGGTATGAGGGTAATGCTGTCCTCATAGAATGAGTTTGGAACCATTTCCTCCTCTTCAATTTCTTTGGAAGAGTTTGAGAATTAGAATTCTTATTTAAATGTTTAGTAGAATTTGGCAGTGAAGCCATATGGTCCTGAGCTTTTCTTTGTAGGTAGACTTTTTATTACTGCATCAACAAAGGTTTATATACTTGACAATACAACTCAGGCAGTTGAACTGACTCTAGTAGCTACTTTTAGAGATACTTCATAAAGGCACACCATTTAGAAAAAAACTCTTTTATATAGCTTATTTGCATGTAATTAAATATTAATTTAATAATTAAATTTGAAAAATAAAGATATATATTATCATGTAGAGTGAATGAAGGGAAAGGAAAGGAGAGAGAGAAAGAAAGAGAGGAGAAGAAAAGCGAATGAGCATTTGAAAACTTAAGTGATTATATCCAGTAAACAGATTTTAAATGATAGGTAAAATATTTATAAAGAGTGATTTGGTAAACCAGAGAAATATTCTAAATACAGGGAATAAAGTAAAGCAGTAGGAGAATTCAGGAATATTAAGAGAAAAAGGAGAAACTTAGTTTGACTTGATGGTTGAGTTTCAAGGGAGAATAATAGGCTATAATGTAAAAATGTTATAAGCCAGATGTTGGAAGGTCATGAACATCAGACTGAGGTGTTATTTCTTGTTTTGGAAGGCACAGGGGAGCCATTGCTTGATATGGCTCTTTATAGCAGAAAAATCATCTCTTTAGGCACATAATCTCAATAATTTTCCATAGAGTGATTCGGAATAAGAAAGTCCATGGGCTAAAACTGAAGCAACAATTTAGTTGCGGCATTTAAAATTTCAGCCCTATTATTTAGAAATGTACTTATATTGAGAGATAATAAGTAATTGGTAATGGTGTTCACAGGTGGCACCTGCTTCTCTTTAATGCACATACTGTGCTTAGGCACCCATTGTCTATATGCTGTCGACATTCAATGATACAACCCTTGTCTCCTCTTTTAGTGCTCCAGCAGAGGGAAAAATTCAAATATGGGTTTTCTTAAGAAAAAATACCTAAAGTAGTGATTGTCATTTCAGTGAATTATAGCAACCACATGGTTATTTGTTTCTACCCAATTTGTGCTGTGTGCATTACTTATTATCATAGTTCTAAACTTAGGGTGCGACACAATTCTTAAGTATTCAAAAAGGTATAATGCACTTTTCTACCATTCCACAAACCCCTGGAGAGAAGGAAATCAGCCTGGTAATTTACAAAGCTTGTTCTAAATGCAAATTTGTCACAGAGCAAGAAAATGAATTATTTATTTTCCTACATCTTCACCTTATCCTGCATCCTCAGAGATATTAATTAACCACTAGTGATAGCTTCCCTCTGTTTGCCATAAACTAGAGCTAAGAAAACTTGTAGATTGGGCAAGAATCAATGATTCGAGGTAGAAAGGCAAGAAGGTATCATTCCCGCACAGCAAGAGAATCAAGAGCAAAAGAGAAAACAATGAAACTTCAGAAAGAAATAACTCATATAGTAGATTTCTTTTACTGGAAATTAATTTATAGAAAATTTTGTTTTGACACTTGTTTGATATGATTAATACAATTGTAGTTTGTTTTGCATCCTCTAGGTTCATGTTTCTCAAAATATAACAAGGTTTTTCATTTACCATAATAGGAAACACATTTAATAAGGTAATGTATTGTAAATATTTGGCATACCTTTTTGACTGGAGATAAACAAGTAACTAAACACTTACCCATATATTTTTTAATTGGCAATAAATAACCTATGGACCATTATATATTATGTTCTTACAATATACTAACATAAAAATGCATGGTACTTTTTTTTTTTTTCTTTACAATTTCAATGATCACTGTCACCTAACTAAGAAAGAAAATAATATTGGCTCTTTTGCTTCTAGTGATTTGCTAGTAAAATGTCTGCTTTCCATTCTAATGACTTTTGGCTCTGCTGGTCTAGTAATATTAGTTTCTGAGGAAGGATGCTTCTATCAAGTGACACAACAATGATTCCACTAACCTGGAAGCTGAAACTGACATCTTGCCACTGTGGGCTCCTAATGCCAGTGAACAAACAGGTAAAGAAATGTGTCAGTGTGACAGCCAGTGTGGTGGACTCTGATTTTAAAGGAAAATTGAAATGCTAATACATAATAGCAGTAAGGAGAAGAATGTATGCAATGCAGAAGAGGTAGTAGAAAATCTTCTATCTCTTTCTATATGAGTTACAACATATTGAAGGACAAGTGTAACTCAGCTAGAAAAGAAATGCACATCACCTAAAGATGGGTGACGGTTTTCTGCACACTCTTTTGGGGAACAGATTAGTTTGTCCTCAGTTCTATCAGATATAGGTACATCCTGTTAGAAGCAAGCATGATTTTGCTGTTGTTTCTATCTGGAAGTGAATTAAGGTTAAAAGATGTATGTAGGGATGCCAAATTGACAAGAAGTGGACTGTACTGTCTTTGCTGTGGGTCAGCTTGGTTAAACTGTAAATATTTTTCGATAAATTAGATTCCCTCTGTAATTCCAAGTTGGATCTGGGAATCAGAGAAATTTACATAAGATTTGGAGGGCATAAATTAAAGAGAAGTCATTTTATACACTTCTAAATTTGGAATTAGGAACCAGTCAGAGAGACAGTTGCAGTGCTGTCACTGGCTATCTCACTTTGATGGCATGAGGTTCACATAGACCCAGTGCTCTCTTTTGCTTTTCTGAGCCTGCTCCATGTTGAAGGATATGTCTTCTACATCATGATGAGGGATGACAAGAGAATGTCACCAATTCCATTTTCTTCTCATGTGTACCAGTTTGTTCTTACAGAGCCCAGTTTGTCCTTGCTCTCCCCCACTTCACATTCATCACTCCTTTCCTACTCTCAGCCTGGCTGACCAGAGGGTGATTACTTGTACACACTTTACCAGCTTTCTCTATTGAGTTAAGTTTAATTTCTATAACAAACTCCTTATTCCATATCATTAAATCAACATATCACTCTAAATAAACCCTGATTAATATATAATTTGTAATAAATATCTTTATGAAAATGTCTATAAACATACCCACAAAGACTTTTGAATGAAGATGGCAGACAAGAGGTGCCCAATGCACATCCCTCCCCCAGAAGAAGATCTAAATGGGCCCACTGCCACTGCCACCATAGTCACTGGAGCCATTGTCCAATTCCCAGAACCATCCCATCACAGAGCAGCTCTCCACAGAGCAGCAGTACTGCAGGTGTGCTGTTGCTGCATCTGTGGACTCCACACAAGAAAGGAAGGAAGCTGCAATCATCACTGTCATTGCCACCTCCACAAGTTGACCCTACAGCCACCAAGGACACTGCAAACATGAGGGAGATAGCAGCAGCCACCAGCACAATTGCAGCCACCATGAAATAACACCACTGCTGTCAAGGGCACTGAAGATGTGAGGGAGGCAGTTGCAGCTGTTCGTGCTGCTGCCACCATTGCAAGGTAATCCTGTTGCTGTGAACACTGTTGCTGCAAAATCCACTGCTGAGGACACCACAGCTAAGCAGGAAGCTGATGCTACTGACACTGCTACAGTCACTGCCTGCACCAGCACTGCCAGACATCCACCATTGTCATATGAGCAGCCCACCACCACTGGAGCCACTGCTGCTATGAGGATAGCCCATCAAATTCACTGCCATGAATATCACTGCTGCCTGAGCAGCCTGCTACCACAGAAGCAGCTGAAGCAGCCACTGCTGCTGTGCAGGTGGATTGTTGACCACTAGACTAAATTGACAGAAAGAAAGTCACCAGCAGAGACCAGGGAAGGAGAGTAGTAGAAGAAACAACTGTTCTACCAGATGACCAGACATCGATGTAGATGTATTAGCAATATGAAAAAAAAAAAAAGAAAGAAAATGATAGAAGAAACAACTGTTCTACCAGATGACCAGACATCGATGTAGATGTATTAGCAATATGAAAAAAAAAAAAAAAAGAAAATGAGCCCACCAAAGGAATACAATAACTCTCATATACTAGACCCCATAGAGCAAAAAACCCTTGAAATGGATCAAAAGGAATTCTAGGTAAAAATCTTAATTAATGTCAATGAGATAAAAGAAGATGCAGTTAGATGACACAATGAACTAAGCAAAACTATCTAGGATATGTAGGAGGAAATTTACAAAGAGATTAACATTTTTAAAAAGAATGTACCAGAACTCTTGGTACTGAAAGAGTCATTCAACAAAATAAAACAAACAAACAAACAAACAAAACCTACAGCTAAGAACTTAAGTAACAGGCCAGAGCAAGCAGAAGAAAGAATTTCTGATCTTGGAGACACTATCTTTGAAATAACTTGGGCAGAAAAAAAAAATAGAAAAAAAAGAATTTCAAAAAATGAAGTAAATCTAAGAGAGATAGCAGACAGCTTTACTTGCACAAACATCTGAATCATTGGTATTCCCAAAGGGAAGGAGAAAGGAAAAGATATTGAGAACATATTTAATGAAATAATAGTAGGAAACTTCTCAGGTTTAGGAAGAGACATGTACTTTCAGATTCAGTAAGCTCAAATATCCCCAAACAGTTTCAATCAAGAAAAGTCCTCTCCAAGACACATTATAGTCAAAGTGGCAAAACTCAAGAAAAAGAGAGAATCATAAAAACAGCAAGACAAAAGCATCAAGTCACCTACAAAGGAGTCCCTATCAGACTAAAATCAGACTTCTCAACAGAAACTCCACAAGCTAGAAGAGAATAGGATGATGTATTCAAAGCAGTAAAAGAAAAAAACAAAAACTAAAACAAAAAAACCCTGCCAGCCAAGAATACTATACCCAGCAAGGCTATCTTTCACAAGTGAAGGAGATACAGTGTATTTCTCAGACAAACAAAAACTGCAAGTTCACCACCACACACCCAGCTCTACAAGAAATCCTCAAGGGAGTCCTGTATCTAGAATCTAAAAAAAAAAAAAAAAAAAAAAAAGATAATCACTACCATGAATACACAAAAATGAACAAAACCCACTGGTAGAACAAAATTGTAAATGAGAACAAAAAGAAACTGTATCTGACCATCTCCAAAAACCAACAAACACTGAAGACAAACACTAAATGGGAAAGAAAAATACAAAAGACATTTAAAACATCCAAATGAAAATCAATAAAATGCCAGAAATAAGACAATACCTCCCAGTAACAACCTAAATCTAAATGGATTAAATTTCCCACTCAAAAGACACAAACTTACTGATTGGATAAAAAGCTACACCCACTTATATGCTATCTACAAGAGACTCAACTCACCTGTAAAGACACACACAGTCCAAGAATAAAGGGATGGAAAAAGATATAACATACAAATGAAAATTTAAAAATGAGCATGAGTAGCTTAAATAGACTTTAAACCAAAAACTATAAAAAGAGACCCAAAGGGCCACTATATAGTAGTAAAGGTATCTATTCATCAAGAAGACACAACAATCATACACACACACACACACACACACACACACACACACACACACACACACACACACTCACACACATATACACACCCAGCATCAGAGCACGCAGCTATATAAAGCAAACACTATTGCATTAAGAAAAGAGATAAACACAAATATAATACTGTTAGGGACCTAAAGACCCCTCTCTCAACATTGGACAGTTCATCTAGGCAACAAATCAAATCAACAGAAAAACACAAGATTTAAGCCACATTTTAGACTAGGTGGACTTGGCATATATCTATAGAACATTTCATCCAACATCCACAGAATATACATTCCTCTCATCAGCACATGGAACATTCTCCATGGTAGACCACATGTTAGGTCACAAATCAAGACCCAACATATTTTAAAAAACTGAAATTATTTCAAGTAATTTCTCAGACCACAATGGTTTAAAACTAGAGATCAATAACAAGTGAAACTCTGTAAACTATACAGACACAAGGAAATTAAACATGTTTCCGAAGTACATATAGGTCCAAGAAGAAATTATAACAGGAAATCAAAAAATTTCTCAAAATTAGTGAAAATCAAGACACATCATACCAAAAGCTGTGGGATATTGCAAAAGCAGTACTAAGAAGGAAGCTTATTGAAATATACACTTACATTAAAATAGAAAGATTTCAAATAAACAACCTAACGGTATACCTCAAAGAACTAGAAAACCAAGAACAGTGCAATCACAAAATTAGTAGATGAAAAGAAATAATTAAGGTCAGAGCAGAACTAAATGAAATAGAAACAAAAACAATGATACAAAAGATCAATAATGCAAAAAGTTGATTTTTTGAAGGGATAAACAAAATAGGCTAACTAAAAAAAAAGAAGACAGAAATAACAAAACTCTGTAATGAAAAATAATACTATACCACTGATACGACAGAAATACAAAGAATCATTAGAGACTATTACAAACAACTATTGCCAGCAAAAATTTGAAAACCTGGAGGAAATGGATACATTTCTGGATGCATACAAACTACCAAGACTGAACAAGAAGAAACAAAAAACGTGAAAAGACCAAAACAAGCAATGAGATTAAAGCAGTAATCAGCAGTCTTCCAAAAAATGAAAATCTCAGGGTCCAATGGCTTTACTGCTGAATTCTACCAAATTTTTAAAGAAGAGTTAATACCAATTCTTCTCAAACTATTCCAAAAATTTGTAACAGAGGTCATTCTCCCAAACTCATTCTATAAGGCCAGTATCACCTTGATAACAAAACTAGACAAATATAAATAAAAAATAATATAAGCCAATATCTTCAATGAACATAGATGCAAAAATCATCAATAAATATTAGCAAACAGAATACAGCAACCTATGCAAGTCAACAAATGTGATACACTGCATCAACAAAAACAAGGACAAAAACCATGATTATTACATTAGGTGCAGAAAAAGCATTTGGCAAAATTTAACATTTCATTATGGTAGACTCTCAGAAAACTAGGTACAGAAAATTGATAAAGAAAATGTGGAGGTCAGCCACAACATTTGAAAATAAGGATCTATAAATCATTTTCCAGATCTAAGCCAATTATCAGATCCAGAATGTTTTAACAGAAGGAAAATCCAGGCCTCCTAAATATATGCTTTTTGATACATATATCAGTGAAGAAATTGAAACCACCCAAGGGCAATTGGATAATGGGTGTTAACTGCTTCTGTTACCAGCAGAACCAAAACATCATGACGACTTCCTGGTCAGAGGCCAGGTGATCAATGGTGTTCTAGCACAAGGATCTGTCACTCCAAAATGTTCATGTTTTCACCAGTGATTATTTTCCTGACTGTATAACTAGGATGGGTAAATTGTAACTGGAAGAACCCCCATAAATATTTTCTTACTAGTGAATTAAAAGGTATTAAGATTGGAGAACAGCCAAGTGGAAGTCCTTGAAACTCCTCTCCTTCTCTTCCATACAAACAAATCCATACTAGGATGAATTAATGAGATTAACAACACCATCAAAGAATTAAAGGACTCTGTGATGCTGGGCCCTAAAAATCCACATTTAGTTCCAGTCTGGTCAGAGCATCATAAAGTTAAACAAACAGCATTTCAATTGCAGCTATTAGGTCACATCATGTACTGAGACTCCAACAATTAAACACAGCCTCTGGCAATGGGAATGTGGCAGTTGATCCACATTAAGAACTGCCATTAAAAGACATCAATGAGAGAGTTAAAAAGCCAAAGACCAGAAAGAAGATGCTTGCAATAATTATAGCCAGCAAATTATTCATATTCAAATATAAAAAGCATTATGTACCAATAATAATTCAGGTAATCCAATCAAAAAAGGGCACAATTATTTGGGTGGGTCCTTTATGAAATCGGATATCCAATTGGCAATAAACATTAACATGTGCTTAAATTGATTATCAAGTTATCAAGGTAATACAAGTTAAAATCACAATGTGACACCTCTAAACACCTACCAAAATTGCTAAAGTGAAAAAAGAAAAAGACGATAGTGTTGGAGGCATGTGCATCAACGAGAATTTTCATATATGTTAATAAGGTGGAAATTGGGGCAACTACAGTTGACAACTGCTCAGTAGTGTAATGCAAAAGCTATGCAGCTGCAAACCTTATCACCTAATGATTGCTCTCTTAGGTATATTCCAAAGAAAAATTTATATGAATATTTAACAAAAGACATGTACAGGAGTCTTTATAGAAGCACTACTTATAACATCTCCAAATTGAAGACCCAGATGTGCATAAACACTTTGCCAATTAAATTGTAATATATCCATAAGTGGAATTTTATGGGGCAGTAAGAGTAAATAATATAGAACTGCATACAGTAACATGGATTGATCTCACAAATATAATATTGAACAAAGGAAGACAGATACAAAGAAGTATTGAAAATAAGGAAAACCAATCTATGCTGTTAGGTGTTGGGAGAGCGATTATCTCTGTGGAGTGGGCAATGACTGGAAAGCAGATGATGGTTTCATGGTGATGTTTATAAGGGTGTGTCCACACTGAAAATTTCCTCATGTGTAAACATCTGGTTTGTTTACTTTTTTCTATTTATTTTATAACTTAAGCATTTCTTTCTGCAAAAAGCCAACAGTACAAATTTATTGTCTTGTCCAGGACTATGTTCATTCTCTTTGTCTCTGTAACAATATAGTCTGCAGAGGTTTTTGCAAGTTATTCTGTAGAATAACATTCTGGTGCACTACACTGATGTAAACATGCTCATTGCAATCACATTAATCAGAAAGCAGTACTCTGGATACCTTAGTAAGACACATACACTTCAGATGGTGGGAAATAAGGCCCACAACGATAAAGGGACCTGCCACTCAATAACGCTTTTAAGGCTCTGATAGTATGATTCATGCCTACATATCTCCTCTAAGGTACAAATCTATTTCTTGCACTTTTGCAACACCTTATTTAAACTTGATGGATCTCTTTAAATTCTGGATGTGGCATATATGACATCTGGAATGCTATCCACAGAATTTATCAGGTGACTCAGAAGTCTGAGCAAGAGTATGTTCCACAGCATGTCTCGCCTGCAGCACAGGCTGACTTTCCACTCGTGCCATAGAGCTCCACGGATCTGACACTGCTAGAGGTATATGAGTAGGTAAGTAGAGTAAGAAATATCTAGCAAGCCTGAAAGGATAGTTACAGACAGAGTTCTCAAGAACTAAAGCCAGGTCTTGCTTCTTTGGCATAGAACTACTCATTGTTTTAAAAACAGCTGATGGTGTGACACTTGTCCCTATTAGAGCTTAATGCCTGACTATGGAATATCAAGTGACTTTGCAACCAGAGCAGCCCATCCTGACTGCTTATTCTAAGAGCCATCACGCAGGCTTGGGCAGCTGCCACAGCAAACATTTAAAAGAAAAGTAATACATTATATATCTGGCCTGAGAAAGTCCAGAAGGCGAAAATATGTTGATTGAGCATGTGATTTAAATTCCTTTGTCACCTATCTCTGTTACATCAATGCTTCTTCCTCAGTTATATGTGTAGCCTTGCAGGGACTTCTCTGTAAGAACCTTAGGAAGGAGAAGAATAGCCTTGCTCACAAATTCATTGGGTTCCCATGCCGCACTGCAGTGATCCTGTGCTACGTTTTTCTGCTATACAACAGGCCCATCAAGGATGGCCTTAAAGGTAATGGTCCAGGGGAACCTCCCCATTGAACAGAGCAATTAGCAATGTACTTGGTCATTCGCCTTATATATGGAGAGATGCCAGAGGTAAAGAGACATATGGGATTCCTTAACAAGTGGTTCAGATGTTTAGTCAGTAACCTGGACGAAGCAAGGTTAGAGAACTGGAGCCAAAAAGGTTGGGAAAAGTGCAAAGTGTATGGATATATGAGACTGAGCGAAAAGAGTGGTAATCTTTATGTCTCATTTTCATGATGACCAGACAGCATCCACCATAGAGGAGGAACTGTCAAAACAGATTGGGTAAGATTCTTCTAATGTGGGTCAGCTACTGATATAGTTTGGGTGTGTTTGTGTCCCCTCCCTCAAAGTGAGAACCATGAAGATTGGTTGTTAAAAGGAGCCTGGCACCTCCCCTCTCTCTCTCTCTCTTGCTTCTTCTTGCCATGTGATCTCTCTGCACCTGCCAGCTGCCTGTCAAAAGTAGAAGAAGCCTTAAGGCACATGCCTGGTACAGCTGTCCCAGAATTGTGAGCCAAATAAACCTCTTCTTTATAAATTACCTAGTCTCAGGCATTCTGTGATAGCAGCACAAAAATGGACTAAAACAGCTATCCACTTTTTGCCTAATGGGCCTGAAAGTACCACTATCTATAGGCTAACAGTGTTTAATTTATCAAAAGAGATCTCACATAATATTGCCTAGAATTAAGGGGCACATTTCACAGTAAAGGAAGGGCAAAATTCAGATGAGGACCATAGGATTCATTGGTCCTACCATGCCACATCTTTTTGAAGTGACGAATTGGATGCTTTAGTACATTCTTGGCTGAGATAACATCTCAGGGACAAGACCATGCAGGATGCAGTATACACTAAACCACAGTGGATATTTAGTCCCGTATCCCCAGTAGCTGGAATATGTGGGTCAGAGAACCTGTGAAGAAAGTACAGTATCAGCTCCTCCAACATCAATCCCAGGGATGCATTTGCGGAACATTTTCTCGAACTCATAAGCATACACACTGCTCGATTAGATGTCCTAGTTCCAGGGACTACAGATTTCATTTGTCCACCAACTTCATGGCTGTGTGATGAGGTGGACTTCTTGTAAGATTTGAATTTTCCGCATCATGTAGAAAGTGGGTATTTCATGCCCCATCTTAAATCTCAGCCCATTTTTGAACTCTGAACCCCAGCTATTACTCACCTCTGGGCACAGGTGTAAACTGAGAACAGCTCATCTCTGCTCCAATGCATGTCTATCTATTTCTGCCTCCTTTTGTGACATCATTGCTTGGCACATCTGTGGGAAACCCAGCCATATTGACAGAAGAACAAATCTGGAATTGAAAGGTCATTAATATTTGGACCAGTGGGTAAGAGCTGTTCTCTTAGGTTCCTTTAGTGGACAGTGTCCAGTTGCCCACAGAGGTGATCAGCTTTGTAATATACCCCATAATTAACTTTTCCTTTGTCTTTTTTTCTATGCACAGTATTAGCAGTTTACATTTCTAATTTCTGTCATTCCATCTTTCATTCCAACAAGTCATTATTAAAATCATAATTTCTCATTTGCAAGTGAGATATGTTTGTTTCAGTATGATGGTCTTGACTCAATCATATATGGAATTACTGAGTATTAAACTATGGGACAATTTAATAAGTGGAGATATGTATTTTTGTCATAGTCCAAGCTCATTTACTGTATTTTCACTCACTCTGTGTACTAGAGCCCCTGCCTCTGTCTACCATTTTATACTTATTTGCAAACTCACTAGATATTAGGCGGCTGAAAAATCTTTAGCAAATAATTTAATTTCATATAGACTTCCTTTTTTTTTTTCTGCTGGCATGTGGTATAGGTAAACCCAAGACAGCATACCTAACCTCAGCAACAGAAGATATGAATGTGTTTCTCCTCAGAGACACAGGTAGCTAATCAGCTAGAATTAGGTAAGCAGAGACATCACCTGTGCCAACTCATCTCTTACAATTGCTGAACCCTAGATTGGATTCAGGCTTGCCCTCATATACTCACACAGTCTTTACAACATGGTAGACACTCTTAGGGTTTCAGTTGTTAAATTCTACGCAAGAACTAGAAAAGGAGAAAGGAGATTGTACATGGTATTTTCAAATGACATGGGCATCCCTTGTGAACTGACTCATGGAGAATTGGAACCCATAAATATGTGCCTTTTCTTAAAAAAAAAAAAACATATATATGACAAGGTAAGAGGTATTTGGGAACTTTATTTAACTCTAGTTTAGATTAACTTTTAGGTAGTAATGTTCATAAGTGTTTATTTAGAAATAAAAACTAGTCCTGTATAGGACCTCTGTTTTGTTGTAAAAATGATAGGATTAAAATGGAGAAGTGGAAAATGTGATAGCTGAATGAGAAAGAGAAGCTGATTATTACCCACTGCGGTACCTCATGACATGTGATGAGCCCTGAGTAACCCCTGAATAGTAGGAATCATTTTGTTACAGAAAGTGAATGACTTATAGTCAGGATATGGCCTCTCTATTTTTCCTATTCAAAGGAGACAATGCAATTTGGAAAGCACGGAGAAGGGTGCTATCACCATAGAAGCACACATAATTGTATAGCCTTGAAGATAATGACATTTTTCACCCATTCCTCCCCTCTTTGTTATTAACTAGAAGAGTGTCATCTTTAGCTTTTTTGTGTGTGTTCTTGTGTGTGTGTGTACGATAACAGAACGAGTCATTTTTAATTACTCCATTTCTAATCTTGATAGAAAAATATTTCATACAGGGACTTCACCTTGCTTCCAATATGCAACATGTATCAGAAAATAGGAAAAAGAGAAAATTACTGATTTACAAACGAATTATGCTCCAGATGTCTGTACAGTAATTGTTTAGAATGTAACAGATGTTGTCAGAGAAACTTTGTGGGCAATAATGGTAAGATCCAACTTGGATCAAGAAAAAAATATATAGCAATAGGAAGAAAGAAAGAAAAAGAAAGGAAGGAAGAAAAAAGAAAGCTATTTAACTCATGTTTCAATCATTAGCAGAATTTCTCACCCATAGAAGAAAGGGAAGAAAATGCTTTAATGGAGAGAATGAAAACTACTTCAATTTTTAACTTTCTTTAGGTCAGACACTTTACAAAAATAAGTGCTATTCTATTTCCCTATTTTAAAATGTGAATGTTGAAATTGAGAATTATTGATAGCTCGTTTAAGGTCACTTGAAGCTTGGGAATAGCTGAGCTGGTTTTGCCTGATTATGAAATTTTTATCTACTGGATTTTCTCAGGATAGCCAAGAATTGGATGCTGCCTGAGTTCTCTCAGAATCACAGCACCAGTTCATGAAAGAAAAGATTCCATAAAGTACATGAGTATCTTCACCTAAGCTCAGAAGGACACATTTGAGAAACTCCACAGGAAACCTCATTAAAACCAAATCATTATTATTAGGAGTCAGACCTGTCCCTGGGGATTTGGAGGGTATAGGCAAGAGGGCAGGCAAGAAGCAGAGAGGAGCCCTGAGTTTCCCTAAAGGTAGGCAACAGATGCCTAATAGGTTTGTGTACAATATAGAAGTTTACAGCTGTGTTTTTGTGTCATTAAAACCTTTACCAGATAAATCATTTAGGTTAGTTTACTTACAATCCACTTAGTTGTAATTTTACTACATTTATTGGACTTAAAAGTCTCTTTTCATTTGGATAACTTTTATCAAGAGATAACACTATCTAAGAATTTTAATATAGGGGAGAAAAAGTGAGCTCTTCATATCTGTCTTCCTATTGAAGACTTGCATTCTCATAAATAGAGTAACAATTCTTGAAACATATTTTAAACAGGACAAAGGCTGAATAGGTGTCTGGCCCCTATCCCTATTACCACTTGTTCCAGCTGTATAACTGTGATTGAGTATTTGGTGAATGAGGATTTAGCTATCTCATTCCGGTTTTCCATAAATGTTTATCAAAAGGAAGAGGCAGTTACTTAGATTACCATACCAAAAATATGCTCTTTCAATGACAATCTCAGAGTCTAGTATATGTGACTGACATCAGTAACATCCAGGATGCTATTCTTATCCTGTGGCTCATGGGAGAGTGAGAGGAATATATAACTCACTTTCCTGAACTGGCAGATTTAAAAAAAATATATATGTATATCAGTGCCTTCCCTGAGGAAGAAGATAGATTACTATTCCTGTAATTTGCTAAGCAATTTTTGCTGTATTTGCTATGGTACACGTTCTGGACAATGAAGAAAACTACTCATTTCTAATTAATTAATTTTTATTATACATACATGTGGGATACAACGTTGATTTTCAATAATTGTGTAGAATGTGTGGTAGTTAGATCAATATAGTTAGCTTATTCATCATTACGGTACTCATTCATTCTTTGTGTCTGTTGTCCAATTCCTCATAAGCCCCCCTCCCGTTCCCCCTCCACTCCTCTTTACCACCTCTAGTTAAGGAAGATAATACAATTATTTTTTGAAAGATAGAAATTTATTTTAGGCAAAATGTAATATCAAAACTACTGTAAGAAAAAAACTTGTCCTTACTTTTGCTAAAAGTAAACTATAGGCAAATTACATATATGTGTGTGTTTGTGTATATAAATTAGTTTTAAAAATAATATTCTCAGCAACCTTCCTGTAAGCAACATTCCTTATTTCTTTTTTCTTAGTGGAAAATCTAAATATCCTATTGATATAAATGGCAACATATTTTATATGCCACAATTTTGAGGTGGCCATTCTAAGTCATAGAGGAGTTGATGAGATGTTTATTGCATACAAGACAATTCACACCAGCACATTAATATGATAAATACACAACCCCTCATATTACTCGTCTTTCTTATGATTGACAAATATATATGCCTAGCCATAGCTGTTTTCATACTTTTATAATTTGTGTGAATTTTCAAATAAAAATTGCAGAGTTTTATTCTATCTGGTTGTTTATAGAGAAAGATTTTGTCATTTTGAAAAAGGAGAAAATTATGAAGTGTTCCAGAATTAAGGGAGGTGAAAAAAGAAATGATTAACATCTGAGTGAGAACGTTTTCAACAAGTCTCATTATTTTTTTGGATAAATTATCTTTGACTTTACAATCTATATTCAAGCAGGTAGGAAAAAGGAGGATACACATTATTTAAATAACTACAATTATTTAATTTCCCATTTGCATTTCAATATAAATTTTTATTTTAGCACCTGGGATTTTCCATAAGGCCAGGATTTAAATATTAAAGTAAGTAAGGACTGAGCAAATTGTAAAATTTTTCTGTGATCTATTTAATAATTGTTTTTGCTGTCATCCACTGAACCCAAGTTATGTTGCTCTGGTAAGAAGGAAGGAACTTTCCATCATAATAATAGGTATCCTAAGTTTTGTAATATGATCACAAATTTGAATACAGGGTAATAATAAACACTGTGTGATGGTTTTCACACTAAAGGAAAAAAAAAATTAGGACGGATTCAATGCTATATCCTTCCCTTTCTCCTAGTGGAGAGAAATTCAAGAATTAAAGAAATCAATTGTTAAATTAGTTCTTAAAATGGTCCTAACACATTTACATTGTAACCTTTCATTTTCGTTTGTCTGACACTAGGCTAATTATCTACAACAATTCTCCCAAAGAATTTACATTAAATCACATATATGTATGTATGTATGTATGTGTGTGTGTGTGTGTGTGTGTGTGTGTGTGTGTTTGTATACTGGGACTAGATTCAAAATTATATTGTTCTAATAAAATAATGACTTTGGCTGATAGTCTCTATTTTTGTCAATTTAACCTTTGCAGTTTTGCATTTCTTGTAATAAATGACTTGTTTTTATCCAAAATTCTGCTAAATCCTGGAGAAATACTAAATTCAGGAAAGGCTAAAGAAAAGTATTATGAAATTTGTGTAGTTGGCCCTTTAATTTGTGAAAGAACTATATTTGTTTACTCCTTCAATACAAAGCAATCGTATAGTTGACACATTTTGGGGACTTATTTTATTTCATTGTAAAAGCCATTGCTATGGTCTGAATGCTTATGTCCCCACAAAATTCAAAACCTAGTCCCCAATCTTACAGTTTTAAGAGGCCTTTAGAAGGTAATTAGGGCATGAGGGGGAATTCCTCATAAATGGGATTAGTGACCTCATTAGAGATCCTGGAGAGCTGCCTTGTCTTTTCCAAGATGTGAGGACACAGTGAGAAAGCACCAACTATGAACCAGGAAACAGATCCTCACCAGACACCACATCTGCTGGCAACTTGATCTTGAACCTCCCAGCCTCTGGAACTGATAGAAATAAATTTCTGTTGTTTATAAGCTACCAAGTCTATGACATTTTGTTATAGTGGTCCATATTGTCTAAGAAAGCAACCTGATGAAAGTCACGGCTGTCTCAAATTCCAACTGACCGGCCAGCCACTCCATGAAGAGAAGTACCGATTTTATTGTCACCTGAGCTCCATGATTGAAAAAAGATTAGCAAATATAGCTGATCTCCTTAATTCTCCTTATCTGAAAGCCATAATGAATCACACATATGTATATGTGTCCAACGATATAATCTAAATGTTGCTATAAGAAAGAATTAGCTTGGAAATAAATCAATTGAATATGACAACTTGTGCTTAGAATTTAGGTTCTAAATTTGTCCAAATCAATAATGTTGAAACCAAAAACTAGGAAAAAAAGTTACTGTATTGGGATTGTGTATCTTAGCCATATTTGTCCACTAAGGTAAGTTTCTCATATGTGTTAGCTTTAATACTATCAATTACACGAAACTTTTATAAGATGATAATCACATTCCAAGAAATGTATTAGGCACTAGACACTCAAAGATGAGTAAATCATTGTACACTTTCCTGATAAAGCCTAGAGTGTAATCCGGACACATATACATCGTTAAATAATGCCATATTGAGGCAAGGTTTCTCAGCCTCAGTACAGTTGGTGTTTAGGGCCAGATAAGGCTTTGTTATAGGATTTGAACTGTGCATTGTAAGATGTTTGCATCATCCCTCGAATCTATCTAATAGATTCTGGTATCCACAGACCCCTTCTCAACTATGACAACCAAAAACTTCTCTAGACATTGGCAAATGTCACCTAAGGAAAATCACTCCTAGTTGAGAACCTTTGTTCTAGTGTTAAGTGAAAAAATAGAAGTGTTAAAAAAATGAACATTTAATTAGATTACTAAGGGATTAATTCTAGTGTGCATAGGGTGTGGAGAAAAGCAGCGGTCAGGCTGTCTTCATAGACCATGTTTTCTGAATAATGTCCTTATTTATAACTAGGATAGTGCATGAGTCAGCCAGGATGATGTGAATCCATTGCAGGGAGAGAGATAACATGTGTAAGACATAAAGACCTGAAGTAGCTTGGATATTACTGATTCATTGTTTTACACAGTTCAGAGGAGGATTAGGAAAAAAACTCAGCATGTTATATAAGTGCCAGATCATAGTAGACACTGAAGTCTTTCTAGGAAACTGGTCAAACAGAACACTGTTAGTGAAGAGAGAGTGGTGATCATTTTCATGCTCAAGTAATTTGATCAGATTCTGGTTGAGAATTGCAGATGGGATGCAGTGTGGAGAAAAAAAAACCTGGAGGGAGACAGCCTATGGGCAAGGTTAGGGCTTTACTGTGTGTAGGAAAGAGGACAGAAGAACCTGAATTAAGTCAGTGTTGAAAGGGCAAAAAATAAATGTCTGCATTTGAATATAATTGAGAAAATATATTTAAATTACTTCTTTTGGTTACTGAATATAAGGGATGAGGAAAGGTAAAGTAGAGAATGACTTTAAGATTTTTGCACCGAGTCATATAGCAGATGACTTTAGAGCTTGGCCTGTATCCCCTTGGATTCCTTCACATTTTTAAGCGTACGGACTTCCAACAGTTGGCACCCGTATCTCTTTTCAGAGGATTCCCCTCAGGCTGTGGAATCCTGCCTGCTGGCATTCATGGATAGCTAGATTGCCTGGGGATTTATATTTGTCCTGAGGTGGCACTAAACCGACGACTGACAGGTATAGGAGGATAAATACTCCAGCTCTCGCAAGAGAGCTTGTCCTGAGCAGGACAAGTGTGAGATGTGACCTGTGCTGTCCCAAGATCGTCCCTGCAGGATTAAGCCAGACTTACTATTGTTTGATATTTAACCTTTTCTCTGCCTCTATTCTAAATATACTTGCTTTTTTCTGAACACAGTGGCTAGTGTTTTCTGAAGACTGTTGCTGATTAGCACAAGTCCTGTCTCCTTGGCACACGATCTGCTTCTGGCAAACACAACTTTCTTGTTCATTTGTTTCAGTTGTCTGTGGAATATTGGATGTGGTCATCTCTCATTTAAATATCTTGAAACATAAATCAAAAAAGGTCTGGTTGAAGTTTTAGGTTATGTGGATATTGAGGAAATAATCATTATTTTTAACTTTGTTTTTATCTGTTATCATATGTAACACTATCCATTTATATTTGTTAAAGATTTTCAACATTTATATTCATTCTCTTTCAAATAAAAGAAATATGAACATAGGTTCTGCTAGTATATGAGAAGCCTCTCACATAAGAACAGGTGGTTTGTGAAATTAGTGTGGTTCTCTTTCTAGTACATATTTTGCCCATTATGACTTCTATCCCATTTGTCATTTGAGCTTGAGTTTTCTGATTATCCCTACTATTAATTCATTTGCTTGCTTATTCTCTTATCTACTTTTTCAATCTTATTTGTCTCATTAATAAATAATTGTTACTATCAGGAAAGTGCCAGGGTCTGTGTTAGTCACTGGGAAAATCATGCATTAAAGAGTTACTTTACTACATGCAGAATGACTATGATGTGTAGTAATACCAGAAAATCATATGATCTACCAATTAATATAAATGGTTTGCCATATTCTGCAATTCACTATTAAGAGATTGCACATCATAGTCATTTTAAAACATAAAGCATGACTAGAGATATGTTGGAATATGTTAAAAATTCAGAAAACCTAAATGTTAAAAGGTAGGAATTGACCAGTTAAAATCCTAGTGATTTACTATAAACAGATTGCAGCACAGACATTTGAATCTCTCATATGCTTTAGCCAGCACTTCATGGGAATGTGTAGTTAAAGGCTACCTAAATTTTACCTGATATAACTTCAAGTGTCTGAATAAGAACTGTGATCCCCACTATGTTGTGTTTTCCCCTTAACTGAATCTTCAACATTGACCAGAACTATAATTTTTGTGAGAAACCTCCTAAGTGTTCATTTAATTGAGTAATTGTATTTAATTAATCAAAATGCTAATCAGAGAAAATGAAATATATTATTCCCAAATTACACACAAAGTAATATTTAAATATCCTTGGAAGACTAGCACACAATAAATTCTTAGTAATACTTGCACGTACTACATTATAGCACTGTTTTTTTAAAAGTCATCTTTAACTAAGTAAAGTACAAAGAAAAGAAAACAATGGATGTAGCTTTTGCCCATTTCAAATTTTTGCATGGGAGTGGAGAGTGGGGAGGGGTCTAAACCATACATAATTTATCTTCTGTGTAGAAAACAGCCTATGGACTAGGAGTAAAAGCTATTGGCTTTGGGTAGCTTTGAAATTTATTTTGCTTCTGATATATTTTATTTCACTGTTTGAAATAGGGGAAATGACACTGAAGCTTGGTACAGTTCATCAGAATTTTCAAGGTATTTTCAATTTTATTATTGCATTTTATTGAGTATTAGACAAAGATCCCTGTCTACCTTGCAAAAATGCAATGTGGAAAAAAAGTACTAAGTGCAGTAAATAGGGCTCTTCAAGTGTGTGTGTGTGTGTGTGTGTATTTAAACAAATCATAAGATTAATAATAGGTATGTCTAGTTAGACTGCTGGTTAATTCTTTCCAAGTACGTAAAATTGATTTTCAATGAATAAAAAATAGAAAGTAGGAGTGACTAATAGATAATGTATACAGCAGTGGTGAAATAGAGCATGATTTTTAACGATTCTGTTCAAATGTCTTGGTGTCTACAGATGTTTTGTGTTTAGCAAGTTGTAGCTATCATCTAGCTGCAGATGACTACCAAACATTGATTTCCAGAACTTCCATTTCAGCAGATGAAAAATCATTGAGTTGCTAAAGGCAAAGAAAGTTTGTTTCTGATGTTGTGTCAGCTTACAAGTCTTGCTGTCCTAATCTACTCTAACCCAAAAAAGTCCTGTATCAGAGAATCCTGCAGGGGAAGGCTGAGGCTACTAAGAGAAACGTATGAACTTTACATGACAGGACTCTGGCAATGCAGCCTGTGGCCATACCCCCTGTCATAGCACCTGAGAGGAATACGTGCTGTTAACCAATGTGCTTGCTGTTGTTCTTGTAAAGAGATTTCTTTCTTAATTCTTCCATTGGAGATTATTTGGCCTTATATTTATATTTTGAAACCTTAATATATGTTTTTAATTCTGCAGCTATATAGCAGGACAATATAGAACAGTGTGGTATATATGAAACTTACTTTTGTTCTTGTATGCTAGCAGTATTCTCAAAGATTCTCAAACAAAAGTAATCCATGAAACAAAGACTCCTCAGAAACACAATGCAATTTGATTAAATTAGGGCATTCATTCAAATAATGCCAATTTGCACAAAGAAGATATATCTTCATGGTACAAAGAAAATGCCTGTCAGTCAAGAATATACACAATTCTTGGTTTGACAGCTGGCTTACAGGTTTCTTAAGGTGTAAGGGGAAATTGTTTCACTAATATGGACAAACTTTTCACTGATTTATTGTGGGAGTGGTGAAATAATTTTTCTGCTGGAACACCACATACTCAAAGATTGTATGAAATATAACAACACATCTCACCATTACAGACTGTCTTTTCTTTATTGTTACTATTTTACCATCCAGAAAATACAAATTATAAAAATCCTTTACATTAATGGCATTTGGTAACCTTAATTGATAAGATAAGCTAGCTACTGGTAGCAATGAGACAGAAAATATATAAAATATGACATATAGGCAGATATCAATATAAATGGCTCAGGAGACCCACAGTAATTTTATCGTGAATATACTACATAGTTCACAAAAATCGACATTTGGGAAACAGTATAATATCTTTATTCAACTCACCAGTTGCATAATATTCACCACTTCTCTAAATATTCATGTATTGTCAAAATTGCATTAGCACAAATATGAATTTGTGTCAGAAAACATTGATATATTGGTTATTTCAATGAAGTAAAATGATAAGAAATTATTTTTTTGTTTTAGAAATTTGGCAAGACAGTTACATTCATATATGTACCAAAGAAAAAGTCTCAAACATGTATTTCTAATATAGAATTTCACAAATTGCCTCTTCACAATTTATCGCACCTAAATATAAGTGCAAAGTTCTAAATACTTTCTTTACAGCCTTCTAATGCAACATATTTCCCCACCTGCTTGACCCGAAACTTCTATTAATACAATATGTCTTTGGTTAGTGCCTAAACAAAAACCCATTGTCTCCAAAGGCTGTAATTAAAACAGATATTTTTACTTTATCAGGTAGAAAAGGTATTTTTAAAATTTACTTGCTAATCATTTCCATATTTCTATTGTTATACAGCAGAATATTAAATAATAATAATAATCTGTCTTTTTTTTCCCTTAAAATGTGCCTCCCCGCTCCACTCTCTCTTGAATTATCTTCAGTTTTGTCTGTACCACTTGGCCAAAACTGCCCTTCTTAAGGCGGCAAATAATGTCTCAGCTGACCTACTAGAAGCATTTGAAAATGCCTCTTCAAAACACTGTCTTTATTTGCATTTTATGACATGCCTTTCATCTGGTCTTTCTCCTACCGTTTTATTATCTTTTACTTTCTTTTATAATTTCTCTTCAGTGCTCCAAATTCTGAAGGATACAGTGCACCAAAGATTGGTCTTTGAACCACTTTTATTTACTATTTGCATTCATTCACTGAGTGTTTTCTGTAGGGTTTGGGTATTAAAAACTCTATATTCCAAAGAATTTCAAGCTAATATTTCAAAAACAGAGTACTCCTGTGAATTCTAGATCTCTAAAGCCACTGGCTTCAGGTACTTCCAACTCCAATTGTTGATATAATAGCCATTCAAATACTAACATACACAAAGCTGATCCTATGCCTCCCAGCAAATTAACTCCCTATGTTGTCTTGCCATTTCAGTTAATGTCAACTCTTTTCTTCTAAATTTTAGGACAATATGCTAGCTCTCATGTTTTAATTCTTTTTTCTTAACTTCACATCTAGTCCACCAATAAATCCTGCAGGGTATACCTCAAAACATATTAAGAATTTGAACATTTTTTGCAGCTGAAAAATACAATAACTGAGCTGAAAATTTCATTAAAGGAGTTAGACAGCAGGCAAAATGAGACAGAAACAAAGAATCAGCAAACTTGAAGAGAGGCAATTTAAAATTGAGTCAGAGGAGCAAAAACAAAAAAGAATGAAGAACAGTAAAGAAAGTCTAAGGGACTTATGGAGCACTACCAAGCATACCAATATGCACAATATATAAATTTCAGAAGGAGAAGAGACAGAGAAAGATGAAGAAAGCTTATTTGAAGAAATAATGGCTAGACAATTCCCAAATATGGACGTATAGATTTAAGATACTCAAAGAACTACAACTAGAATAAATTCAAAGAGAGCCACTAAAACATATTAAAATCAAATTGTCAAAAGTCAAAGACAGAGAAGATCTTGAGAGCAGCAAGACAAATTGGCAAGATTTTATTATATACAATTGAATTTTTAAAGGATTATCACCTATTTCTCAGCAGAAATATTGTAGGTCAGAAGAGAGTGGGGTAATACATTCGAAATCCTAAAAGAAAGAAAAAAAACCCCAAAAAACCAAAATCACCTCTTAGCTAAGAATGCTGTTTCCCACAAAACTGTCCTTCAAAAATAAAGGAGAAATTAAGATGTTCTCAGATAAACAAAGCTTGAGGAAGTTAATTACCAGTAAACCTGCAATACAAGAGATGCTGAAGGGAATTCTTCACGTTGAAATAAAAGAATGTCAGAGAGCAATGCAAGGTCACATGAAAATATAAATATGATTTATTATAAAAATGTAATTTATTATTATTTTTTAATTTTTTTAAATTTAAGAATTTTTTTTTTATTTTTTTAATTTTGTTTTGTTGATATACATTGTGGTTGATTATTGTTGCCCCTTACCAAAACCTCCCTCCCTCCTCCCTCTCCTCCCTTCCCCCCAACAATGTCCTTTCTGTTTGCTTGTCGTATCAACTTCAAGTAATTGTAGTTGTCATATCTTCTTCCCCCCCCCCTGGTATTTTTGTGTGTGTGTGTGTGTGTGAATTTATATATTAATTTTTAGCTCCCACCAATAAGTGAGAACATGTGGTATTTCTCTTTCTGTGCCTGACTTGTTTCACTTAATATAATTCTCTCAAGGTCCATCCATGTTGTTGCAAATGGCAGTATTTCATTCGTTTTTATAGCAGAGTAGTATTCCATTGTGTAGATGTACCACATTTTCTGTATCCAATCATCCGATGATGGACATTTGGGCTGGTTCCAACTCTTGGCTATGGTAAAGAGTGCTGCAATGAACATTGGGGAGCAGGTATACCTTCAACTTGATGATTTCCATTCCTCTGGGTATATTCCCAGCAGTGGGATAGCTGGGTCATATGGTAGATCTATCTGCAATTGTTTGAGGAACCTCCATACCATTTTCCATAGAGGCTGCACCATTTTGCAGTCCCACCAACAATGTATGAGAGTTCCTTTTTCTCCACAACCTCGCCAGCATTTATTGTTCAGAGTTTTTTGGATTTTAGCCATCCTAACTGGGGTTATATGGTATCTCAGTGTGGTTTTGATTTGCATTTCCAGGATGCTGAGTGATGTTGAGCATTTTTTCATATGTCTGTTGGCCATTTGTATATCTTCCTTTTAGAGAAATGCCTACTTAGCTCTTTTGCCCATTTTTTAATTGGGTTGCTTGTTTTTTTCTTGTAAAGTTTTTGAGTTCCTTATATATTCTGGATATTAATCCTTTGTCAGATGTATATTTTTCAAATATTTTCTCCCACTCTGTTGGTTGTCTTTTAACGCTGTTAATTGTTTCTTTTGCTGTGCAGAAGCTCTTTAGTTTGATATAATCCCATTTGTTTATTTTTCCTTTGGTTGCCCATGCTTTTGGGGTCGTATTCATGAAGTCTGTGTCCAGTCCTATTTCCTGAAGTGTTTCTCCTATGTTTTCTTTAAGAAGTTTTATTGTTTCAGGGTGTATATTTATATAAATATAATAAATACATATTATAAATGTAATATGAAATGTTTTATTCTGTAAAGGTAAATACACAGACAAATGCAGCAACCAGTGTCGGGTCCGCCACTGGTTGACCCGAACAGCCCTAGCTTCATTATCAGTCTCTCCCTTGGTGCGCGAGCGAATGGCCTGGATTCCTCTTTCCCTCTGGTTCCCATTGGAAGGAGATGGGGGAAGAGAGCCGTGAAGAGAGGTGAGCACAGCTGCTGGCCCCAACCAGCCTGTTAAAGAACACTCAGACGTGGTGGGGGTTCTGTCAAACAGTTCTGTTTATTATCACACAAGCACTTGCTTTTATAGGCAGATGGAGAGGGGAGGTTTTAACATAATCCTATCAGCTTAAAGGTTACGAGAGCATGCATCCTATTTTAATGCCTAGCTATTGCAATCACGCAGTGTCCACGAGCGCAGAAGCGCGTATTTGGCCAACAAGGGCTAGGGCAAGGTTCCCACAGACACTCCCACCCTACTTCCTCCCGGTGCCGTCTTAGGCTGCCACGTTAATACGCCCTTGTGGGCCCATAATGGCGCCGCTTGTAATGTCACTTAAGGTGGCATTAGTTTTTAAGGCCCGACAAATCTGGACTATTGTAATTTTGATATATAAAATTTAGAGGACATCCAACTTTTGGTAATGAATAGAACTACGTGACAGAAGACAAATAATGAGACAAGAGACTTGAAAAATAGTATGAACCAATTGGACTTAATAGACATATGCAGAGCACTTCACCCAGAAAAAGCAGAGTATGCATTCTTCTGTAGTGCATGTGGAACAATCTCTAGAGTAAACCACATGTTAGGTAACAACAGAAATCTTAACAAATTTAAGAAGACTGAAATAATACAAAGTATCTATACATATAAAAATAAAATAAAATTAGAAATAAATAGCATAATGAAAACTGAAAAATACAACATATGTGAATACATACCACACTATTGAACAAGAAATAGGTAAAAAGAGAAGCCACAAGGGAAATTAAAAAATATCTTGAGAGAAATGACAATAAAAACATGATATGCCAAAACATTTGGAATGCAGGAAAAGTGGTCCATTGGGAATTTTATAGTTGTAAATGTGCACATTTACAAATAATGAAGATCTCAAATAAACAACCTAACTTTTCACCTCAAGAAACTAGGGAAAGATGAAAAGACTAAGTTCAAAGGTAGAAGACAAAAGAAAATAAATATTAGATCAGAGATAAATTAAATAGAGATCAGGAGCATGATAATAAATCACACAAAAAAATAGTTTTCTAAAGATCTACAAAATTCATGAATCTTTAAGATTCATGAGAGAAGGTTAAAAAAAAAAACTCTAAGAACTAAGATCAGAAATGAAAGAAGAGACATTGCGACCAATATTTTAGAAAAAAAGAATTATAAGAGACAACAAATAATTGAATGCCAACAAATTGAATAACCTAGAATAAATGCATAACTTCTTAGAAAAGAAAAAAACTCACAATAGCAAATCATGAAGAAATAGATAATCTGAACAAACCAGTAATAAGTATAAAGACGGAGTCAGTAATTAAACCCACACTTCCCCGGCAAAAGAGAAAAGCCCAGGGCCAGATAGAGAATTAGAGAATTCTACCATGTTTAAAGATGAACTAACACCAATTATGTTAAAACTCTTAGCAAAAGTTGAAGAGAATGGAAATATTTTAAACTCATTCTATGAGGCCAGAATCACCTTGATACCAAAGCCAGAAACATGATCAGAAAAGAAAACTTCAGAACAATATCCTCCGATAAATATTGATGTGAAAATCATTAACAAAATACTAGTAGGCTGCATTAAACAGGATTATAGTCCATGACCAAGTGCGATTTATATCTGGAAGGCAAGGATGGTTTAAATTATAAAAATCAGTCAACTTGGAGAGACATCATCAAGATGGCAGAATAGACAGTCCCCAGCATCAATCTCTCTCACAACTGATCAATTTACAACTATTAAAGAGCAAAGACTGCTAACCTGGGACTGCTGGAGATAGGAGGAAGAGGAGGAGAAACCCATGAAGTTCAATAAGGTGGGAGAAGCTGTGGGGAGGGAAAGAAGAGACCACTCTGACTATTTTGAGCCCTGGGACATGATCAACAAAGGGAAGAGACAACCTACAGAGTGGGAGAAAGTGTTTGCAGATATACATCCAACAAGCAATTTATGTCCAAAATATACAAGGAACTCAAACAACTTAACATTAAAAATACAAATAATTCAATTAAAAAATGGGCAAAGGAGAGTTGAACAGACATTTCTCAAAGGAAGACGTACAAATGGCCAACAGGTACATGAAATAAATGCTCAACATCACTAACCATCAGGGAAATGCAGATTAAAACCACAATGAGGTATCATCTCATCCCAGTCACAATGGCTATTAACAAGACAGAAAATAACAAGTACTGGCACGGATGTGGAGAAAAGGGAACCCTCCCACATTGTTGGTGGAGTATAAATTGGTACGGCCATTGTGGAAAACAGTTTGAGGATTCCTCAGAGAACTAAAAATAGATCTACCTTAAGATCCAGCTATCCCATTATTGGGTATATACCCAAAAGAAATGAAATCAATATATAAAAAGACATCTACACTCCCATGTTCATCTCTATTCATGATAGTGAAGAGATGGAAACAACCTAAATGCCTATTAATGGATGAATGAATTAAAAAGCTGTGGTATATATACACAATGGGATACTATTCAGCTGTAAAAGAAATCATATCTTATCATTTGCAGCAACCTGGATGGAACTGGAAGCCATCATATTACGTGAAGTATGTTAGGCACAGAAAGACAAATACCACATATGTGGAATCTAAAAAAAAAAAAAAAAAAGTGGTTTGCATAGAAGTAGAGAGTAGAATAATGGTTACTAGAGGTGGGGAGTGGAGGGGCGTGGTGAAGAGGACAAGGTGTGGAATAATGAGTACAAAATTATGCTATTTACCCTCAGAGATTCATTGTACAGTATACACATGTATTGAAACAACACACTGTACCCAACAAAAATAAGTATAAATAAAATCAGAAAAAATTCAGTCAACTTAATATACCACATTAACACAATGAAGAACAATTTTCACTTGATCATCAAAATTGACACACAAAAAGCATTTGACAAGATTAAACTCTTTTATGGCGGAAAATACTCCTCAAACTAGTAATAGAAGGAAACTGCTTTAATGTAATAAAGGCCACTTATGAAAAGCCCACAGCTAACATCACACTCAGAGGTGAAAGACTAGAAGCTTTTACTCTAGATCAGGAACAAGACAAATTTGCCTGCTGACTGCACTTTATTCAACACAGCATTAAAATTCCTAGCCAGAGCAATTAGGCAGCAAAAAAGAAATATCAAAAGACATTAAAACAGAAAAGGAAGAAGCAAAATTATCTCTACATATAATATGATATTACATATAAATAAACCAAATTCCAGGGGGAAAAACCAGTTATAACTCACAAGAGAATTAATCTAACTTGCAGGATACAAGATCATATCCCCAAATCAGTTGGGTTTCTATACTAACAGTGAAACTTCAAAAAGGAAGCCAAGAAAACAATTCCACTTACAATAGCATCAAAAAAAAAAAAAAAACTTCGGAATAAACCTT
Source organism: Cynocephalus volans (assembly GCF_027409185.1). Classification (NCBI taxonomy): domain Eukaryota; kingdom Metazoa; phylum Chordata; class Mammalia; order Dermoptera; family Cynocephalidae; genus Cynocephalus; species Cynocephalus volans. The sequence goes on from NC_084472.1 coordinate 60,603,061, forward strand.
TGGAGGTGAAAAGCTTGTACTAAAAACTACAAGACATTGCTGGATAAATTTAAAGAAGACATAAATAAATAGAAAGACATGTTGTGTTCATGGATGGAAAGACTTAATACTGCTAAGCTACCCAAATCAGTCTACATGTTCAATGCCATCCTTCTCAGAGTCTAAACAGCATTTTTTGCAGAAACAGAAAAATCCATTTTAAAATTTATATGGAAGGAGTTCCAGTCAAGATGCTGGAATAGACGGTCCCCAGCTTCACTCTCTCCCACAAATCAACCAAATTTACAACTATAAAAATGTAACGTCAGCCAAGCTGGGGCCACTGGAGCTCAGGAGAAGAGGAGGAGAGACCTACAGGGTGTATGAAGGTGGAAGAAACCACAATGAGAGAAAGAAAAAGCTGCTCTAAGCATTTCCATGGTGATGAGTGCATGGAGCAGGAGCCGCAGAAGCCACAGCTGTGCCCTTCAGATGGAGTTACTTGGAGGCAGAAGGGGAGAAGAGGGCCTTGGCAGCCTCCAGGACAGCAAGACCACTAATAGGGTTCCCGTGGACCCACGCAGGAGTGAGGAGCCAGAACAACTGAGAAAAGGAAGCCACTCAGAGACGGGTGAGTCATCACAAGGGACCAGTGCAGGGCCGTCCCATGGGAAGTGTTTGGAGCATGGGCGGTGGGCGAGATGGGAACACTGGGAGAACACTGGGACACAGAAAGGACAGCCAACCTGCCCCCCAATCAGCACAGGACCACTCAGAGGAGAATGGTCAGGAATGCAGAATTGCATGGGGTGCAGTTTGATGATGAAACTCAGGCCCAGATCAGAGATTCTACACAACACAGATCCACCAGGTCTCTGGAGAGCCAGAAGTACTGATAAGATCAACCATTAAACCCTGAGATGCACAAAAAGCCTTCCCTAGGGAAACAGCAGCAAAGCAGCAATTTAAACACCCACACAGCTCAAGTACTTTTTCCCACAGGAAGTTCCCCCATGTTAGAAGCAAAGGATGAAAAATTAGTTCTAGCCCAGGCACACCACCAGCACTTGGGGCCTGCCTGGGAACTGGAGGCTTGGATCGGGGGACCGGATCCCACTCCCACTTCCTGGCAAACTGCACCAGTGTGTCGGGGCCAGCCCGGACACCCAAGGCATAGAGAAGGGGACTGGACCCTCCTCCCACAACCAGGTACACCATGCCAGCACCTCGGGGCCCGCCCAGGGACCCAGGACATGGAGAAGGGGACCGGACCACCCTCCCACAACCAGGCATATTATGCCAGTGCCTCGGGGCCCACCCAGGGACCCAAGGTATGGAGCCAGTAACCAGACCCTCCTCCAACAACAAGGCACACCATGCCAGCACCTCAGGGCCCACCTGGCCCAGAAGCATGCAGAAGGGGACTGGACCTCTCTCCCCCAACCAGGCACACCAAACCAGTGCCTCAGGTTCTCCCCCTGCCTGTGACCTCAGGTATGGAGCTGGGGACCGGCAGACCCTCCTCCCACACCAGGCACAAAACGCCAGCACCTCAGGGCCCACCTGAGTACCCGAGGCATGGATAAGGGGACCAAACACACCTACAACCAGGCATACTGCCAGTGCCAAGGAGCATACCAAAAACAGCACTTCCATGTGGGTGGCCCACCACAGCCACCACAATAACCATGGCTGCCACAAAAGCGACTAGACACTACAACCACCATGCAGATGGTCTGCTAACTACTGGAGTGCATTCACACAAGAAGAGTCACCAGCAGAAACAAAGAAAAGAAGAGGATGTCTCTCTCCACAAAGCCTATTTCAGAGTGACAAAGGAAGCATCTGCTCTATGATAATATTGGGGGACCTGATCACATCTCTCAGCATTGGACAGATCATCTAGGCAACAAATTAACAGAGCAACCATTATTCTTTCAGAAGGATAGAAGAAATCTAGGGTAATTAGAGTGGGGAGGGGGAGGGAATGGGGGAAGGAGAGAGATTGGACAAGGGGCATAAAGAATAATTATGATTTGTAACAATATATATGCTAACAATATTGATTTAATCAACATATCTCAATGTTCAACCCCCAAAATATGTGTAATCAATTTTGATTCAATAAATAAAATTAATTAAAATAAAATAAAACAAAATTTATATGGAATATCAAGGAACTCTAAATAGCCAAAGCAGTTTTTTAAATTATTTTTTTATTTTGAGAAAGATCATTGGAGGACTCACAGTCTTCGATTTTAAAGCATATTACAGTGCTACAGTAAGCAAACAGTGGCACTGACATAAAGTTACTGGCATAAATAGACCAGTGGAATAGAATGTAGAAGCCATAAATAAAGCCTTGCATATATGGTCCAATGATCTTCAACAGGAGTACCAACACCATTTAACGGCTAAAAGACTGCCTCTTCAACAAAAGAGTTGGATAAACTGGATATCCACATGCAAAAGCATGAAGTTAACTTAAAATAACTCAAATAACTATGTTTAAGACCTAAAGCTATAGAACTCCTAGAAGAAAACATAAGGGAAAATATTCGTGATATTGGACTTGGAAATGAATTCTTGGATATAACACCAAAAGCACAGGAGACAAAAGCAAAAGTAGACAGATCGGACTACATGAAACTTAAAAACTCTTGTACATTAAAAGACACAATCTACTGAGTGAAAAGGTAACCTACAGAAAGGGAAAAATTGTTTGTAAATTATTTATCCAATCAGGGGTTAATATCCAGAAGACGTAAAGAAATCCTACAACTCAACAACAAAAAATCAAACAACCTGATTAAAAATGGGCATAGGACATGAATAGACATTTCTCCAAATATGATACATAAATGGCCAAAAAGCACTCAGCATCACTTATCAGAGAAATACAAATCAAAAGTACAATGAGATATTACTTCACACTTGTTAGGATGGCTGCTATCAAAAGACATAAGCAGTGAGGAAATGTTAAGTGTTAGCAAGGATGTGGAGAAATTGGAAACTTTGTGCATTGTTGGTGGTAATGTAATATGATGCAACCTCAATAAAAAGTAACATGGAGATTTCTCAAAAAATTAAAAATAGAACTACTATATGATCCAGCAATTCCACTTCTGGGTATATATCCAAAAGACTCAAAAACGAGGACTTGAAGAGATATCTGCACTCCCCTGTTTATAGCAGAACTATTCTTGATAGCCCTGAGGAGGAAACAGCTCAAATGTCCATTGATGAATAAATGGATAAACAAAATATGGAATTTATATATACACAGAATATTATTCAACCCTAAAAACAAAGACAATTCTGTGACATGCTACAATCTGAAAGAAATTTGAGGACTTTGTGCTAAGTGAAAAAATCCATGCATGAAACAACAAATATTTATATGAGATATCTAAAGTAGTCACTTATATGAGGTATCTAAAGTAGTCAAATTCATAACCACAACTACTTGAAGTTGATACGACAAGCAAACAGAAAGGACATTGTTGGGGGGGAGAGGAGGAGGGAGAAGGGAGGGAGGTTTTGGTGATGGGGAGCAATAATCAGCCACAATGTATATCGACAAAATAAAACTTAAAATAAATAAATAAATAAATAAATAAAAATAAAAGCTATTCATTTTCTCTACTACCAAAAAAATAAAATAAAATAAAATAAAGTAGTCAAATTCATAAAAACAAAAATAAGAATGGTGCTTATCAGGGACCATAAAGAACAGGGAAAGGAAAATTGTTATTTAATGGATAAAAAGTTTCATATTTGCAATACAAAAAGTTTCTGGAGATCTGTTTTACAACAATGTAAACATACTTAATGCTACTAAACTTTACACTTAAAAATGGTTAAGATAGGAAATTTTGAGTTATGTGTGTGTGTGTTTTTTTTTTACCACAATAAAGAAATTAAAACAAACAAAAATATTATTTTGGATGCACAACCTATTAAAAAATAATCTGACATATTGCACTACTGCACTGTTTCCACCACCAATTAACATCTCTTATTGGTGTTAAAACATATTTTTCTGCTTTTGCCTTTATCACTCTGCAGTTTATTCTCAACACTAGAACCAAAGTGTCCTATTAAACTATACATTGCAGTATGTACTATTTTTGTTCAAAAGCTTCTAGTGATTTCCCATCCCCCTCAGAGTAGAAACCAAACTTCATTCCAGAATCGATTTCTCTCTATTCTCTGTCTTCTGTGTCACCTCTCAGACCCAACCTTCCTCACTTTGCTGCAGTAAAACTTGCCTGAGATGTTTCTCCAAACTCCTATTACTGAGCCTTTGTTCTTGCTAATGCCTTTAAACAGAATTCTCTTCACGGAGATGCCTACATGTCTAGATTCCTTAATGCCTTTACTCAAAATTCATGTTTTTAGTGAGACTTACCTAGCTACCATACCAAAAAACATAATCAACCCCCTTCCAATTTTATAAACTATTTCCTTGCCTTATTTTTTGCTTCTTCATATTTATGGTCTAATATACTATATTTTAGTTATGTATCTTGTATAAGACAAGTGATTGGGATAAAAAAAGAAGCTAAATAGGATAAAACTATTATGGTAATTCATAATTAATAACTGAATTAAAGATAAAAATGGAAAGAGTAGAAAGTGAAATCAACCTCGTGGAGAAAACTTGCAAAACATCATATAGACAGAACAACAGGAGCAAAGAGGGGAAAAAAGGGAAAAAAATAGAAAAGAAAAGAAAAAGAGGAAGGAAGGAAGGAAGAGAGGGAGGGAGGGAAAGATGGAGGAATGGATGAGAAAGTCAGAAATAATTTGTAGCAATAAAAAACAGACGACTGATATTGAAGAAGTGCATAATTATTGTGAATGAATGAGTAGAGAATGAATGTAAAAAAAATATATTTAAAGCCATAAAATAAGGAACACTTGAAATATAAGAAAATCTGTATTTGCAGATTAAAAATTTTATTATAGTTCATTAAGTCTCAATGTACATTGTGGAACATCAAGATGTGGTAAGTAGAGTTATTAAATTCCAAAGTGGATAAATTATCATATTCAGACAAAATTAGGTAATATTCAAAAAATAATAGATATTCTACACATTTATAATGTTAGAAAAAAACTGGAGCATTGTCTACAAAAGGTTGAGGCAAAACATATACAAGTATAATTTAATTTTCTATTTCTTGCAAGACAGTCTTTCTTTCTGGATGAAAAAGACATAGTCTTCTTTCTGAAAAGAATAGAAATTTCCTTTGAAAACATTCTTTAAAACTTTGTCAAGTTAAAATGATATTGAATTATTTTTTTAATTACTAGAAATAAGAAAGGGCCGATACATTTACAACTCTAATAAACACAAAATGAATTTGATAAACATGACTATGGAAAGAACCTAAGGTATAATGGTTAAAATTAGATGTGGTGCACATCTATTGAGAAGGTTGGGTTAGGTAGTTATTTCTCTTTTATTTTAGAAGCTGAAAATTTGAGGAAATTCAGGTTTAGTGTATTATTCACAAATACAAAAGCAATTATTGAGCACTAAAAGTCAACTTTCAAAGAATAACTTGCAAGTTGATAGAAGAAAAGTAAGAGGTAAAGTCTGTATCACATAGCACAAGTAGAAGAGAAGAAAAAATTAAATTCATAAGAAAATGACAAAAAGGTAAAATTAATCATTTAATTTTGTAACCATAATTGAATGTAATACACCCAGGTAAAGTAAACCAATCGGACTGGGAAAGACCCATAGCAGTGAGTCTTTGCTATTTATAAATAAATATTTAAATTGACGTGACTAAGATTGAAAGACTGTGAATGCTATACTAGGCAAGTACACCAAGTAAAGATAATAATATCTGTACAATAATAAGATAATTAAATCTAAAATATAGTTTATTTTCTACTGAAGAAAAGTGCATTACAGTGTATAACTTTAATGAATTTTTATTTGTCAACTGTCAGGAAGAACACAATGAGTACTGTATATACACTATCTAAATTAATGCTGAAATTAGAGAATATTGGGGGCAAAACCAAGCTGATAAAATATAGTTAAAGTAAGGAATAAATAACTAGTTCTATAAATTTGAAAAGGAAAATAATATTGCTGATCATTAAATTCATATATTTTGCTGTGATGTGTTGGTGAGGCTATTCAGACACAGACACATTACTCATAGGAGTGATAAAATCGCTATCATTTTTTTATGTCAATCAATTTGACCATATCTACTAAAATAATTTTCTTGTTCTTTGCCCTAAAAACTCCATTTCTAGGAATAGAGCACATAAGCATACTTCAAAAAGTTCATGGAAAGATTCATATTATCTTTCAATTCTATTTTTCCATGAACTTTTTGAAATATCCTCATATTCTACATATATCATGACATATGTGCAAAATGATGCAGGCACCAACACATATATCATAGCATTGTTTGTATTAGTAAATCATTCAAAATAATCATACCACATTTATCCAAAGAAATTGCATTTTAGATATAAAGATGAAGTTTATATATTGTTAATAAATGGCTTCAAATACACACACACACACACACACACGCACATAAATGGAAAACAACAAGATACAAAAAATATGTATAGTGTGGTAGGCACAAAATATTTCTGGATGGCTTTCCAGGTAAAAGCAGTGATGGCCCCTGGGTGGCATGGTGAAGAATATGAATTAAAGGCAGTCTCACCTATGGTTATACTTTCTTGTAGTCTTTGAATTCTTATTATAAAGAATAAAAATGGTGTATTGAAGTAAATAAAAGTAAAAGAATGATCTAAAGTCACACCATTGCTTCTTGCATGTGTTATGTGATCATTTGCATTAAAGACGAATAACCGTCAAACCTAGTTCTCCCCAGGGGGATACTGTTCTGTCAGCTGTGAGGTAAGATAATAATAAAATAAAATAAAGAGTACTTTACAGTAAGGTCAACTCTCTTTTGCATAATTCTTTGTCATTGCTTTGTTTCATTTACTTATTCTTTCAAACAACATTACTGGCCAAGATCTATATAGTACTAGAGAAGGATGAATTGGACACAGACGCATATTGCTAACTGAAGTGTGCGTGCTAATCAAGAATCACAGCATAATGGGTTAATACAACAACAAAAGTCTGTGCAAAATCATATTAATTTAATATAAAGCACCTCTTATCCACATATGATTTGTGAAGGTAGATTGCACTGAAATGCCCAGACCAACGATGCCTTTTTTATGTGGATTTGTTTTTGTAAGAAACAGGAATTTCTACATACACAAGTTACAAAGGATATTTTTGTTTTCCTTATGCATTACTTTGCAAGCACTGCCAAGACAAAGCAGAACAGTTAGGGTGGTTTAAACAAAAGAAATTTATTGCATTACAGTCCTGGGGGGTAAAGGTCCAAGATGAACGTGTTGTCAGCGTTAACTTCTTTGCCTCTCTCCTTGCTTGGCAAATTGCTATACTTCCTCTGTTTCTTCAGATGGTCTTTTCTCTGTATGTGTCTGTGTCTAATCTATTCTTCTTAAAAAGATACATGTCATATTGGATAAGGGCAGACTCGAATGACCTCATTTAACTGTAATTACATGTTTAAAGACCCCATCTCCACAAAAAGTCACATTCTGAGGTACTGGGGTTTAGGATGTCAATATATGTATGAATTATGAAGGACACAATTCAACGTACAACAGCCTCACTAGCAGTTTAAAAAACGTTCAACAGCACAATAATACTCTCAATAGTAATTTAAGTTACAAACTCCAAAGGTTGTTCATTTTGAAAATTTTAGATTTGAGAAATAAATATGTATTTGGATATACAGTTCAAATATATTTTGATAACTATGGGATTTGTTGCAATACACTGTTCTTACTAACATTGACATTGCTTTTTTTTTTCCTTATGAAACATCTGTACATCTTCTCTCCTAACAAAGCACATGGTAAATGTTTTTATTTAAATATTTTATTTGGGGATTTTGTTTGTTTTGTTGATACCACAGTTCTGCAAGTGTGAGACTCACCACAAACATTTTTCCACCTAATTTACTCATTTTTTGAAACATATTTATATTTAGCCAGCATGTATGTTGCTGGTTTTCATTTTAGGCATCATAACTTGATTTAAAAATAGAAATAACTTTTAATCAAACTGAAAGCAACACTTTCAACGATTCAAAAACCTTAAATCTTAGAAATTTTAAATAAACATTTTCTAAATATTATTAATATTCAAATATTAATCCTAAACTGTAGGCTATCTAATAAAAGTTGTTTGTCCTTTGTCAGATTATTTTTCTTCCAGTTTTAAATAGCATGCATCTTTACATTAGCTCAAACAGTGACTGTCACTTAACATAATATAAAATATTACCTAGATGTCCATAATCAAATTAACACACACACAAAAAAAATACACTAAAAATTGGGGGTTTTTTTTTTGCATTTTTTCAAAGTAAATGTGTTCGTGTAACTATCATGTATATTAAAACAAACAATCAAAAATCTATAACATTACTAGTGACCTGGAAGCCTTTTCTGGGTCATTACCCACACCAGAAAAGTTAACTGCTTTTCTGATACTAATCACTCAGTGTTATATATACCTGGTCTTGAGCGTCAAGTAAATAGAACCGTATGGTTTTATATTTCTTTGTTTCAGAAATTTTAAATTAAATAATACCTTGTTAGAATTATGCATGTTTTTATATCTAATAGTAGTTCATTACTTTTTCACTCAGTATGGTATTCCACTTAATCAATTATCCACAAGTTTTGTTGACATTTAATTTATTTCCACATTTAACCTAATATTAGTGCTCTTTGACCATTCCTTTATGTGTTTTTTGGTGAACATATGCAAATATTACTTTTGGATTATACCTAGAGGTGGACTTATTAGGTCATAGGGCATGCATAAAGTCAAATTTAGTAAATGCTGCCAAACAGTTTACACAAATGCTTATGCTAGTTTAGACTTCCGAGGAATCTATGAGAATTTCAGGTGCTCACATCTTTGCCAACTGTTGGGATTGTCTCTTTTTTTGTTGTTTTTTTCTTTTTGATAAAGCTACTAGGTGAGCATATAGTGCAATCTCATTGTGGTTTTAATTTGCATTTCCCTGATGAATAAAGAAGTTGGGAAACTTTTAGTATCTGTATTGCCGATTTGGATGTCATGTTTCGAGAAATACTGTTCAGGATTTTTACCAATAACGTAATTTAGCATTTTATATTTTTCATTTCTTAGGAAATTTACAAACATATTCTGAGGGCCAAAATAAAGTTGAAATTGAATGTGGAAAGAATATGAAAATAAAATAATAGCAAAATAAAAATATAAATACTTGATATGCTTAATAATCGTATTAGAAAATCTCATGGCCGGGGGTGGTGGTGGAATGGGGTCCATTCCACATTGTTCAAACTCTCCATGATCAGTTTTTGGAAAATATATCAGAATAGAAGAATTAGTATAGATTACATTGCTTTTAATTGCTAACAGTAAAAGTTTAAAAAATAAAACTAGAACCCATTTTAAACTTAGTTTAAATACTATGTAAATAATATGAACAATTACACTAAGAGATTTTAAACACTTTTAGTAAGGGTAAATGTTAAATCTAAAGATATTTTTTCATGAAAATTTTCAATAATATGCAGATATTTATATATATATTTGGGGTTAGACGATTCTTTTTTATTTATTTCCTATTGCTGTCTCTATTTTTAAAATAGTATAAGCAATAAAATGTGATCTGTAGAAATAATGTGAAAAAAATAAATCTTAGAGAAAATTTTTTTATAAATTTCTCTATATTGTCACCAAGGATATCTAAGTATGAATGGATTTAAATGCACATCCTATTCAGTCATTTATTTTTATTTAATCCAATTGTGGTAAAGAAACAGACTTTGCATGTATTAAATATTCTTAAATTTATTGAACCTTGATAAAATGTCCTGTTTGTTGTCTATTCTGTAGAACGCTCCATGTGCACTTGAGAAAAATGTGTATCATGTGGTCACTGGGTAGACTGTTCCATAATTTTCTATTTGGTTTATACTGCTAATTAAGTGTGCCATTACCATGGTGATCTTCAGTATAATTTTTGTAACTAGTATTTACAGTGGGTTACAAAAGTCTCCAAACGGTATTATTGAATTGCCAATTTCTCCCAACATCTTTCCTGTCAGATTTTGTTTTCCGTATTTGAGGGCTTTGTTATACGTGTGTGTGTGTGTGTGTGTGTGTGTGCGTGTGTGTGTGTGTGTGTTTAATTGCTATATGCTCCAGACGGATTGACATTTTATCATCATAAACTATAAATCATTATTTCTGGTAACTTTTTTTGCTTAAAGTCTACTTTGTTTGACATTAATATGGCTTTCCAATTATCTAATGACTGCTTTTTGCATGATATATATATTTACTTCTTTTTACTTTCAAGTTATTTATATATGTGAAATTAAAGTATCTCTTCTGTAGACAGCACATAGTTAGATCATGTTTCCTTGTTTTTCTATTATTTATTTATTTATTACTGAAACATAATTGGTTATACATATTTATGAGGTACAGAGTTGACTATCAGTATTTGCATATAATATGTGATGATTACATCAGGATAATTGGAATATTCATCATTAAAAAATGTACTCATTCTTTGTGTACATTAACCAACTTCTCCCTAGCTCCCTCCCCTGCCCCCTTACCCCTCTAATAAACACCATTCTGTTCTCTCTGAAAGTTCAATGTTTTATTGTGTGTTTTCTTTTCTTTCTTTACCTACTTCTTTCTTTCTTCTTTCCTTCCTTCTTCCTTTCCTTCCATTCTTGTTTGTCTATTTTTTAGTTCCTACTTAGGAATAGGGAAAAGTGGTTTTTCTCTTTCTGTGTCTGGCTTATTTCATTTGACATAATTTTCTCTAAGTTCATCCATGTTGTTGTGAATGGTAGGCTTTCATTCTCTGTTTATGGTTGAATAGTACTCCATTTTATATATATATATATATATATATATATATATATATATATATATATACACATACACCACATTTTCTTTATCCAGTCAGCCATTGATGGACATTTAGGTTGTTTCCATATCTTGGCTATTTTAAACAGAGCTGTGATAACCATAGGAGTTCAGGTTTCCCATCGATATGATGATTTCCATTCCTTTGGGTATATGCACAGTAGTGGGATTGCTGGGTCATATGGTTATTCTATCTGTAGTTGATTTTGAAACCTTCATACTGTTTCCATATGTGCTATACTAATTTACAGTCCTACCCACAGTGCAGAAGGGTTTCCCTTTCTCCACATCCTCACCAGCATTTGTCATTCTCTGTCTTTTTGAAAATAGCCAATATAACTCTCGTGAGGTGCTATCTCAATATGGTTTTGATTTTGATTTCCCTGATGATTAGTGATGTTGAGCATTTTCTTAAGTACCTATTGGCATTTGTATGTCTTCCTTTGATAAATGTCTATTCACCTCCTTTTCCCATTTTATAATTGGTTATTTTTTTGTTTTTGTTTTACTGTTCAATTGTTTGATTTTATTGTATATTCTGGAACTTGTATATCCTTGTTGGGTGCATAGTTTGCAAATATTTTCTTCTATTCTGTTGGTTTACTTTTCACTCTTTTGATTGTTTGCTGTGCAGAAGCTTTTTTGGTTTGATATAATCCCATTTTTTATTTATTTTTTATTTTCTTGTCTGTGCTTTAGAGGTCTTACTCATAACGTTTTTGCCCAGTCCTACATCCTGAAGTGTTTCCCCTATATTTCCTTCTAGGAATTTTGTAGGTTCAGGTCTTATATTTAGATCTTTAATCCATTTTGAGTTTATTTTGGTATATGGCAAGAGGTCTGGGTCTAATTTCATTCTTCTACATATGGACATCCATTTTTCCCAGCACCAATTATTGAAGAGGCAGCCTGTTCTTAATGCATGTTCTTGGTGCCTTTGTCAAAGATTAGATGGCTGTAAGCAGGTGGGTTGATTTCTGGTTTCTCTTTTTTGTTCCATTGGTCCATGTTTTTGTTTTTATGCCAGTACCATATTTTTTTTGTTTACTATAGCTTTATAGTACAATTTTAAGTTACATAATTACTTTTTTCCCCCCTCAGGATTGGTCTTCTGTTTTTCCATATAAATGCTAAGACTGTTTTTTTCTATTACTGTGAAGAATGTCATTGGTTTTTTGATGGGGATTGCATTAAATGTGTAGACTGCTTTGCATAGTATGGACATTTGCACAATGTTTTTCCTTCCACTCCATGAACATAGAATGTATTTCCATCTTTTTATATGCTATTTATTTCAGCAGTGATTTGTAGTTCTCATTTTAGACATCATTTACGTCCTTCATTAAATTTATTACAAGTATTTTAATCTTTTATTTTTTTTTGCTTTTGTTAAGAGCTAACAAGCCAGCCCACAACTGATTTTTGTATAATGGCTTTGTATCCTGCAACTTTACTGAATTTGTTTATCAGCTCTAGGAATTTTTTTAGTAGAGTCCAGGATTTTTCTATATATAGGATAATATCTTCCACAAACAGGGACAGTTTGACTTTATCTTTTCAAACATAGATGACTTTCATTTCTTTCTCTTGCCTGATTGCTCTGGTTAGTATTTCCAATACTATGTTAAATAGGGGTGGTGAAAGTAGATATTGTTGTCTTGTTCCTGTTCTTAATATCATTCAGAATGATACTGGTGGTGTGTTTGTCATACATGAGTATTATTGTATTGAAATACTTTCCTTCCATACCTAATTTGATGAGAGTCCTTATTGTGAAGGAATGTTGAATTTTGCCAAATGCTTTTTTGTATCTGTTGAGACAATCATATGGGTTTTGTCCTTGATTTTGTTGATGTGGTGTATCACATTATTGACTTGTATACAGTGAATCATACTTGCATTCTTAGGATGAATCCCACTTGATCATTACGTATAATCTTCTTGATGTGCTGCTTTATTCTGTTTGCTACTATTTCATTAAAAGTTTTGCATCTATGTTCATCAAGGTTATGGGCCCGTAGTTTTCTTCTTTTGTTGTTGTATATTTGTCTCGTTTTGGTGATGCTGAGGTGATGCTGGCCTCATAGAATGTGTTTGGGAGAATGGCCTCATTTCAGTTTTTTTGAAATAGTTTGAAAAGGATTGATATTAATTTTTCTTTAAACGTTTGTTCAAATTCAGTAGTGAAACCATCTGGTCCTGGGCTTTTCTTCATTGGAAAAGTGTTGATTTTTGCATGAATCTCATTGCTAATTGTTGGTCTGTTCAGGTTTTCCATGTCTTCTTGGTTCAGTATTGGTAGTTTGCATATATCCAGGAGTCTATCCATTTCCTCCAGGTTTTAAATTTATTGTTGTAAAGTTGTACATAATAGTTTCTAATGATTATTTGTATTTCTGTGCTATTGGTTGTAATGTCTCCTTTTACATTTCTGATTTTTGTTATTTGAGTCTTCTTTCTTTTTCAGTTAGCCTTGCTAATGGTTTGCCTATTATGTTTATCTTCTCAAAAAACTAACTTGTTGTTTCATTGATCTTTGTATTTTTTGTTATTGCTATTTCATTTATTTCTCCTCTGATCTTAATTATTTCTTTCCACCTACTAATTTTGGGGTTGGATTATTCTTGTTTTTCTATTTCTTTGGTCCATAGTGTTAGGTTGTTTATTTGGAGTCTTTCTATTCTTTTGATGCCAGCATTTACTCCAATAAACTCCCCTTTAGTACTCCTTTTGCAGTATCCCTTAGGTTTTGGTCTGATGCTTCTTTATTTTCATTAGTTTTCATTAATTGCAAGATTTTTTTTTTTTTTTCTGTTTAACTTCTTTTTGGATCCATAGGTTGTTCAGGTGCATGTTGTTTAGTTTCCATGTGTTTCTATAGTTTCCAAAGTTTCACTTGTTATTTATTTCTAGTTCTAATCCCTTGTGATCTGAAAAGATACTTGAAATGATTTCAATATTTAAAAATTCCTTGAGACTTGATCTGTGGCCTAACAGTGATCTATCCTGGAGATTGTTCTGTGTACTGAAGAGAAGAATGTACGTTTTGTGGTTGTTGGATGAAATGTTCTATAAATGTGTGGCATGTCCAATTAGCCAAGTGTGTCAATTAAATCCTGTGTTTCTATGTTGATTTGTTGCCTAAATGATCTGTCCAGTGATGAGAGAGCTGTGTAGAGGTCCCCAAGTATTATTGTATTGAGGTCCATCTCTGTCTTTAGATATGCACCCAACATTGGAGGACCCAGATATATAAAGCAAACAATAAGGCCATATATGACAAACACACAGCTAACATCATACAGAATGGAGAAAAACTGGAAGATTTTCCTCTTAGATCAGGAGCAAGACAAGGATGCTCACTTTTACCAATTTTATTGAACACAGTACTGGAAGTTCTAGCCAGAGCAATTAGGCAAGAGAAAGAAATAAAAGTCATCCAAATTAGAAAGGAAGAAGGTAAATTGTCCTTCTTTGTGGAAAACATGATCTTATATATAGAAAATCTTAAAGGTGCCACCAAAAAACTGTTAGGACTAATAAATGAATTCAGTACAGTTGTGGGATACAAAATACACATACAAAATCAACAGTATTTCTATATGCTAACAATAAACTATTGAAAATGCAATCAAAAAAAGAATCCCAATTACAATAGGTATAAAAAAATTCTTAAGAATAAATTTAACCAAAGAGATGAAAGATCTGTACACTGAAAAGTATACAACATTAATGAAAAAAATTGAAGACACAAATAAGTGCAGAGATATCACATGTTTATGGATATTGGAAGAATTAATGTTGTTAAAATTTCTATAATTCCCAAAATGATCGATAGAGTCAATGCAATCCTTCTCAAAATTCTGATTACATTTTTTACAAAAATAGAAAAAAACATTCTAAAATTTGTATTAAATCACAAAAGACACCAAATAGCCAAAGGAATATTGGGGAAAAAGAAGAGAGCTGGAGGCATCATACTACCTGACTACAAAATATACTACAAAGCTATATTAATCAGAATAGCATGGCACTGGAATAACAACAGACACATAGAACAATGGAACAGGATAGCCCAGAAATAAACCCACACATTTATGTTGATTTTTGATAAGGATACCAAGAAAATACAATGGGGAAAAGACATTCTCTTCAATTTCTGATCTTGAGAAAACTGAATATGCACCAGTGGAAGAATGAAATTAGATCCTCATCTCACATTGCATACAAAGATCAACTCAAATCTTATTGAATATTCTTTGTATGTGAAGTGTTTTTTCTCTTATGCTGCTGCTTTCAAGATAGGCTTTTGTGACTTTTCAGCATTTAACTATGATGTGTCTAGGTATTTATATCTTTGAGTTTATCATACTTGAAGTTCTTTGAGCTTCTTAAATGTTTATTATCACACTTGGGAAATTTTAGTTATTTTTTTTCAAATAATTTTTCTGTTTTTTTCCCCCCACCTTTTCTTGGGCTTCCATTATGCGTATGTCAGTATTCTTGATGGTATCCTACAGGTCTCTGAGACCCTGTCCATTTTTCTTTTTTTTTTTTTTTTCTTTCTGTTCCTCAGATTGAGTAATCTCAATTGACCTAATTTCAGGTATGCTAATTTTTTTTCTTCTACCTTAAATCTGCTCTTGAAACCCTCCAGTGAAATTTTTATTTCAGTTATTTTACTTTCTGACTCCAGAATTTCTGATTCTTTAAAAAAAAATAATTTCTACTCCTTTATTAATAACCTTTATCTGTTAAGACATGATTCTCATACTTTGCTTTACTTATTCAGACATAGTTTCCTTTAGTTCTTTGAAGATATTTGTAATAGCTAAATTGAAAGCTTTGTTCAACACCTGAGCTCTCTCAGAGACAATTCCTCATGACTTTATGTTTCCTGGATGTATGTTATATTTTCTCATTTTTGTGTATGTCTAATAATATTTTAATGAAAACTGGACCTTTTAGATACTATAATGTGGCAACTCTGTAAATTATATTTTCTATCCTTCTCCAAGGGCTTGTTTTTATTGTTGTTTATTTGTTGTTGCTGCTGCTGTTTATTCATTTAGTGACTTATCTGGACTATATCTGTATTTCCTATAGTATTAGCCCACTGAAGCATCTTCTCAGTTAGCTTAGTGGACAATTAATTATTGTATAGTGATTTAATTAAGTGCCTTGAATCAATGTTCTTTCACCCTTTGCCAAGGGACTCAGGATATATGTGGATTCATGCTTTCAATAGCCAGCAGTTTACAACACTTCATTTCCCTGCCTTTCATTTCATCTCACAGTTGAACAGGGACAAATGTTAGCCATAGATGACAGATGGAGCCCGCTTAAGTTTTTCCTAGACATGCAAACAGCCCTGCTCTTATGCTTTACCTTCTAGATTCCAAGAAATATATGAATATATCACTGCTTTTCAAAAATACTTATATACATTTTCTTGCCAATTTCTTCCTTTTAAGTTTTTGGTCAAACAGTTTATCCTAACTGGTATCCTGCCCTCAGGCAGCCATGGAGTTAGATAATTGCTGCTGATTGTTTTTGACAAATGCCTTGAAGATAGAACTTTTTCTGCAGAGTGAGCTCTAAGCTAGGTCAAATAACAACTGTAATTATTTTTTGTTTTCAAGAAACTGAAGACAGGTCAAATAGTGACAGTGCTCTTGGTATGAGATTTTTCGAGGAGCTTGAAACTGGGTCTGCTCCTTTCAGTGGCTGTTAGGATGCTATTTTTGCAGCTCCCCTGTTTGCCAGACTGCTGGTTTTTAAGGCTGCTGTGGAGCTAAGAACAAGGCTAGGTGGGTGGGGGAATATAACTTCTTAAAGACCACACAAGCCTGCTGTTTTTTACTGAGGTCCAGCATTTTTCCCTCAAAGAAAAACTTCTCAAATAGTTGGAAGCCTTTGGTTAATTTCTGGAACTCTGAATACATTGCTTTTTACCAGTTTTTTGTTTTTTAATGAAGAACAGATTTATGGAGGTTATCACTCTATAGTCCCAGAGGTACCATCCTAGCCATCATTTTAAAGCATTTGAAAGAGGCTATTAATTTTGCCAAGATGTTTATTTCAATATTAAGTGATTTAAAATTACTTTTCACCATCATCTTTCCTAATAGTCGTTTCAGTATTTCAGCCACAAAGATATTTTACATGTACGTTGGTTCTCCAAACTTAAACCTCATTTATAGGCACTATATTTTTTTTTTAGGAAAGGCCATGTTTCCTACTCAAAGTCATTTAACTTCCTCTTCAGTTAATTTTGAAAAGTAAATAAGGGTAGAAGGTAATTCAGTTATCCCTTCACCTCCCCCAAATTAAAAAACACACACACGTACACACACAAATAATATTGTAATAGATGAAAGAAAATGCAGAGAGAAAATATGTATATTGATGAGCACTAAATATTATAATATGCATTTATATTCAATCATTTAATATAAAAATACAGTAGCATTGAAGAGTCCAAAGGATTTTTTCTCTCCATTAAAAGGTTATTATCCAATTCATAAATTGAATATCTTACAGAGACTATATAACTGAAGTATTCAGTGGATCATTAAAAGTAATTATAAGCATAATTATTTAGGAAACTAATTGCATGTTTGAGATTACTTTGAAAAACACTGTTTTCTGCGTGCTTTTTGGCAACAATGTTTTTTTTGAAACCTGACTATTAGCACAGAGATCTTTAAACATTTTGTTGTAGAAATAATACAGTCTTGAAGTCTGCAGAAAATATTGTTATGTCTTAATTTTATTTCCTCGCTTGAAAATTAAAGATTTTTTAATGCTTCACCTACCTATTTAAGCTTAGTAATCTGTGTGCAATAAATGTATGTATATCAAATATGTCAGAGTAGGAGTTGTATAGTGTTGTGTAGAAATAAGCATGATTTAGTTACCTAAAGTCTTTTTTACACCCATAACAAATAAGAAAACAAACAAAAAACAAAATGAGCAAGCAAATTTTTTTAAATAACCACACAGAACAGAAATAAAAATAATAAAAACAAATAAAATAAAAACAAAACAAAACAAAACAAATAAAATAAAATAAAAAAATAATAAAAAGGCCCTGAAGTTATGCTTCTTGGCAGAAATTAGAAAATATCCCAAGATATAATAGAGAAGATACAAAATAATACTATGGGTAAACTATCTGTGTTATATAATAAACATTTAGTTGACATAAGACATTTGATTTCATATATTTTTATCAATGTGTCCTCCTATAATTTCTAGTCATCCATCATTAGAGTCGTTTCTCTGTATTAATATGTATCTTTCTGGTCTTCTGAAGTCATGTGCACACAAAAGGCTGTATGCATATGAGAGCTCTCAGATTGAATTTGAATTTCCTTGGTATTCAGACACTGTAGTGGAAAGATTTGTTACTGCTGTTAACACTGCCTAGTAACTTTTTGAGTCTATTGCATTGTATTAGGCTGTGCTGGTTGGTCTTAGTTTCCCTCATGTACTTTTCTTGTGCACATTTTGTATCTGATATCAAGAACATGCTTTATCTTTTAGTTGCCTGCCTCCTAAGTCTAGGTTTCCGTTTTGACAGTCTTCATATGCAATGATTCTCAAATGTTGTTCCAAAGAGACTTATGCTTTTATTAAAATACCTTATGGACTATCACATGGTGAGTGAATGATAACAGTGAGGGAAAAACTCTGCATTCCCACCTCTGCACTAATCATAGCATCTACCTTTAATCTCGTTTCATATTTGGTTCCAGTCTCAAATTTTATTTGAAAAATAGAGGAAAATGGAAAAAAAAAAAGAAAGAAAGAAAGAAAAAGCAACAAAAAAAAAAGAAGAAACCATGGAAAGAAAAGGAAAATAGAAATAAAAAGAAATAAATGGAAATAAATAGTTGGGGGATTCTATGCAAACACACAACTTTGAATAAAATACTAAAAACATGCCACATAACTGTTTTATTTGCCTTAGTGATACCTTGCATGCCTTTCAAAAGGCTCTGAAATAAGTTATTTTTTCCTATTTCTGTTACATTTGTAGTTACATATATAAAGCCCAGGTAAAAAGACACTAGGAAAGCTATCCTACAGAAAATACCAAGCCTCTTTGTTTATGGTCCTTTCCTGTTCTCACATTTCAGATTTTTCTCTAAGTCCAAGAGCAAAAGCATGAAAAAATGTTAATGCTTCTAAATGCTTCTACCCTAAAATCACACCAAAAGTTCTTAATGAGTTTTTGGCATCATATATAATTTTGGGAATCATTTCATGATGCCCTAGTATAATTTAATTATGTGCAACAAATTTGTCCAGCAAGGATAACAAGGAAATAGTTAATGCTATTTACTGCAATGTCAACCCATTTTTGTACACTCTGTCCACAGTTCTTTCATCAGATATAGCTTGGCAGTGCATCATAAGAAATACTGCAGATAAATCTTGCCACAGTCAGTGTACTGCATTTTATATTCATCCAAAATTGCCTTTCCATTTGCCTATCTGAATTGTCACTCTCGGTTTCTATTTACTTGGGAGTTTTCCAACATCCTGACTTTGTACCCTAGCTTTTTAAATTAATTTCTTCCCCTCCTGCTTGTTTAGGTGACTTATTCAGATTCTGTTACATGCATTACAAAATTCTGCCACCCTATTCAATTAACACTCTTCCCAAGTATTTTCATTTTCATATCATTTTCTAGTCACTGATAATCTCTGTATTATGAGTATCTCTGAAACCTCTTTGTTAATGTGTGTCAACTAAGGAAATGGGTGGTGGAGGAGCCAGACTCCATAAACAACTACAAATCCAAAGGATAGCACTCCCTGATCAACTACTACTACCTGTAACCGTTAACTGTGTGTAATTAATGGCTTAGCTTCACGTTCTGTATGGGACATGGTTACTATTTATAATGGACGTTAAACTCACTAGGCTTCCATTAGTCTATGTATTTTTTTTGTATTGTAAGATGCATATATACCATCAGTTTGAATCATAAGAATTATAATGTAAAATGAACTTAAGTGCTATTACAGGGGAAATACAGTGATTTGTTTCTCCACTCTAACAACCAGAAAAATATAGAATTTTTTAAGGGGTAAAGGGGTTCTTGGCTTTCTATAGAATAATTTGAGATATAGGTCCATTAAGTTTGGATCATATATGGAAACAGCCAGCTCTGTAAGGAGGCAAAGTATGTATTTTTGTTCTATTCTCCAGTGAAATAAGTTTAATAGGATGAGATTTAAAAATAAACTTGATTTAGGAGGAGAAAAAGAGAAGAAATGTTGAGTGATAAACTCCCTGAGATTTCTCGTGCTCTTCACATTACCAAGAGGTTGAAAGTGAGCATATCTGCTTGAATTTTCTGCTTCTGAAGCACAACAACCCTACCCCATTTCCACCCCTACCTTCCAAAATATGACAGTGTGGACAGGACATATTAACGAACTTTTATCCAGCTACTTATTTCAATCACCTAATGATTCCTTGAAATGAAATGAAATTCCAATATTTGCACATTGAAGTCACCATGAGACAGTAGTTAGTCTAACCATCCAACTACCCTAAAGGAGCCCATTTTAGAAAAAGAAGAATAAAGAACTCTTTATAGTAATCATCATCGGTTCAGCATGATTAATATTCCATTCAGAAACCATTTAGTGTGTTCCCCAAGCTCATAGCACAGAAGTATTTACGAGACTGGAACTTATCTTTTTGGTTAGGAAATAGAACATAATAGAGCTTTGATTTTTGGCTGATAGCATAAAATAGCCAGATATAATAAAAATTACAATAATAATTTTCTATAAAAATATTACATAGTAAATAATGCAATTAAAACGTAATGAATTACATTTAAATGGAATAAACCTTTTATAGTTGGGTAAAGAATTACAGAATCATTGATACCTGAGGGCAAGTATGAGTGGAATAAGGGTTTTCAGAATCAAGAAGAAAGTAGCCAAGACTTTAACAATGCTATGGATTGGCTCAAAGAATCAAGGTCTAAAAGAGACTGGATTATAGAAACGCATTGCTCAATCTAAAAATTCCTCAACTGATATGCTTCTCCAACCTCAGAATCTTCACAAGAAAGCCAGGGTGGAGCAGGGTTGGTAAACAGAAATCTCAGTCTCCTGCATTATCATCAAGCTTGGTTTCCAAATGAATAAACAAAATGTGGTATATACATATTAATGGTGTGTTATTCACCCATACCAAGAATAACATACATACTACAATATGGATAAACCTTGAAAACATACTATATGAAAGAAGCCATTCGTAAAAAAACACATACTATATGATTCCTTTCATATAAAACGTGCCAAAAAAACAAGATCTACAGAAAATCTATAAAAACAATGCTTGCTAAGGGCTTGGAATGGGTGTATGTGGCATAAGGGTATAATATCTAAAGTATATGGGGTTGATTTTGAGGTGATGAAAAATCTGAAATTTACTGTGATGATGATGCACATATCTGTGACTATACCAAAACCACTCAATTATACATTTAAAACTGGCAAATTGTATGTATGTGAAATTTAGCTCAATAAAGCTATTAAAAATATTATAGCTCTTTTGCCCATTTTTTAATTGGGTTGCTTGTTTTCTTCTTGTAAAGTTGTTTGAGTTCCTTATATATTCTGGATATTAATCCTTTGTCAGATGTATATTTTGCAAATATTTTCTCCCACTCTGTTGGTTGTCTTTTAACTCTGTTAATTGTTTCTTTTGCTGTGCAGAAGCTTTTTAGTTTGATATAATCCCATTTGTTTATTTTTCCTTTGGTTGCCCGTGCTTTTGGGGTCGTATTCATGAAGTCTGTGTCCAGTCCTATTTCCTGAAGTGTTTCTCCTATGTTTTCTTTAAGAAGTTTTATTGTTTCAGGGTGTATATTTAAATCCTTAATCCATTTTGAGTTGATTTTAGTATACAGTGAGAGTCATTGCAGCACTCTTTACAATAGCCAAGAGTTGGAACCAGCCCAAATGTCCATCATCAGATGAGTGGATACAGAAAATGTGGTACATCTACACAATGGAATACTACTCAGCTATAAAAACGAATGAAATACTGCCATTTGCAACAACATGGATGGACCTTGAGAGAATTATATTAAGTGAAACAAGTCAGGCACAGAAAGAGAAATACCACATGTTCTCACTGATTGGTGGGAGCTAAAAATTAATATATAAATTCACACACACACACACACACACACACACACACAAAGAAAAAAACCGGGGAGGGGGAAGAAGATATAACAACCACAATTACTTGAAGTTGATACGACAAGCAAACAGAAAAGACATTGTTGGGGGGGAGGGGGAGGGAGGAGGGAGGGAGGTTTTGGTGATGGGGAGCAATAATCAGCCACAATGTATATCGACAAAATAAAAATTAAAAAAAATAATAATAAAATAAAATAAAATACTAATTAACCTTTAAAAAATATATATTATAGATATCTCTTCTGTTCTTTAAAACACATTTTTTGTTCTTTTAAACACACTGTGTGCAATATAAAAATAAATTTCAAAATATGTGGAAAGCAGAACAGTTTGACCTAGAATCAAAAGAATAAAATAAGTCGATGGGAGATTATCCACTGATTCTATAAATAATAAAATTTTCAAAAAAGTAACTTAAAATAGCTATTATAAATATATACTTTAAAGAATATGGTTACTGCAATGTCTGAAGAGATATATTCACAAGAGATTTAAAAACAAAACAATAAAATAAAATTGTAAAGCTGAAAAATAAAACTATCAAATTAAAAAATTTACTCAATTTGCCTAAAAAAAAAACCTTGGATACTGTACAAAAAAATAATGAACTCAAAGACAGGTTAATAAAGAATATATAGATTATAGAAAAAAGACTGAAAAAAAGCTATCAAGTCATTTCACATATGGGTGACTATATATTCAAAAGATCCAAAAGCATAGGGAAATGATATAGATTTGAAGAAGAAAATGGTTATTTCCCAAATTTCATTTAAAAATAATCACAGATCTAAGAAACCCAAGGACATGGGTGAAAAAATTTTCTAAAATGGAGAAAATAATAAAATTGTCAACTTAAAATTCTCTATCTAGGAAAAGATCTTTTCAAATTTAAAACAAGAAAGATATTTTTTGATAAATTAATGCTAACAGAATTTGCCGCCAGTATGTCTACACCACCAGCAATGGTAAAGTAAGTTCTTCAAGATAAAGAGAAATGATACCTAAAGGAGATTCTATTGTACATTAGGCAACAAAGATCCATGGGAATGTTAAATGTATTAGTAAATGCAGAAGACTATGCTTTATAATTTCTTTAAATTACAATTGACTATACAAAGCAAAAATAATATATAGTGGACCTAGAAATTTTAGAAGTAAACATTTGACAATAATAATACAAAAACTTGAGGGGTAGGTAATTAAAATTTTATTACTGCAGTTTACTTAAAATGGAAGTAAAGTGTAAATTAAGTTTTTTTCTAGCACATAAAGTAAATCATAAAGAATTTATAAATGTAAAATAAAAAGACAAAACTAAAAATCCAATTAGGTAGAAATACGTACTATTAAATTAACTTATTAATTAACATAAAATTCCCAAATAACAAAAATACAGCCTATATTATATTCCATTAAATGTATGTACACTAAACCTTTGATTTTAAAGCAGAAATTTTCAATTTAGATGAAAAGGAAGACACAATAGCATGTTGTTTAAAATAGGCACAATTTAAAAAGAAAGAAAGATGGAAAAATGCAGAAGAAAGATATAACATGCAGATGAAAATCACATTAAAGCAGGTGTAGCTTAATATGCAAAGTGGATTTCAAGATAAAGAGTTTTAACTGATACTGTTCAGTAAGAACAAAGCACTGCCCCTTCCATGATGGAAGTGGTCCAGTGTAATCAATCTACCAAGAGGTAGCTAAGGGGTGCCATATCAGGAACTCAGTGCTGGTCCCTGCTGCTGGCAGATGTGACACTCATCAGTGACTGTAGACAAATTGTCCATGCTGAGTAGATACCCACGTTCTTGAGCACATTCATAATCTCCATCCCTGCCACCATGAGCCCATAGCACAATGACAGGAGTTTCTGAGGAGAGAGGATGACTGATATCCACAGAATAGGTCATCCTATTTACTTGGTTATCCAAATCCTACCCTTCTGTGCTCACCATTTGGTAAGCATTCATATGGAACACAAATATCTTTGCATTCTTTGTCCGTTCATAAAAGTGTATCAACGCACCTTTTCCCCAGACCTCCTTACCACCAATTTTTTAACTGTTTCCTTACAATTCTATGGCAATACAGCCAAACCATTGGCCACAGCCATTGAATTGCTATAGAATTTTACCTCTGGACATGTCTCCTTCGAGGCAAAATGAACGACCAGTTGCACTGCTAAAATTTCTGCCAGCTGGGAGAATTTCGTTTCCCCACTGTTCTTTAGGGATGTTCCAGAATGAGATTGTGTTGCTGCAGCACTTTGAGGCATTGCCTGAATATCACACAGAACCACTTGTAAGCAAGGCCTGATTTTTTCTCTTCCTCAGTTAATGGATGGCAGAACATCTTGCACAGAAGCCTGGCCCTGTTATAAAGCATTCTGTTGTTTTGGACTCCAATCAAAGCTGGTAGCTTTTTGGGTCACTCAGAAAATGGGTCTGAGTAGCACATCCATATGACTAATATGTTGCCTTCAAAATCCAAAGAGAACCACTATTCATTATACTTCTTTTTTGGTGGTATGAGGGCCCAAAAGCAAAACTTATTCTTTACTTTTGACAGAATATCCCCACATGCCACATACTACTGGACCCTGGAAATTTCACTCATGTGAAAGGCCCCTGAATTTTTGTCAGATTTATTTTTCACCTTCTAACATGCAAATGTCTTGCTAATATATCTAGAAGAGTTGTTATTTCTTGCTAACCAGGTCCAATCAGCATAATATCATCAATGTACTGAATCAGCATGATGTCTTATGGAAGGGAAAGATAATCAAGCTTTCTATAAACTCAGTTATGGGTGAGAGAGTTGGCATACTCCTGAGATAATGAAGTGAAGGTGCAGTTCTGATTTTTCCAGTGGAAAACAAACTGCCTCTGGTGGTCATTACTAACAGGTATAGAGAAAAAGAGATGACAAATCAATAGCTGTTACCAGGGTTTGTGTTAATTTTCTCAAGCAACAAAACTCCATATGAAAGAGCAGTTGCAACTGGATAAACTGCTGGATTCAGTTTACAATATTTCAGTGTCATTATCTAAAATCCATGTTTCTGCAAAGGCTAAAAAGGTAAGTTGAAAGGGCCTGTGGTGAGAATCCCCACCCTGTATCTTTAAATCCCTTAACGTTGGCATTAATCTCTACAATCCCTCCAAGAATGCTGTATTGCTTTTGATTTACTATTTTTCTAGGTCAAGGCAGTTCTAATGGCTTCCACTTGGCATTTACTTCTATAATAGCCCTCACTCCACAGTTGAGGGAACCAATGTGGGGATTTTGCCAATTGTTTAATATTTCTATTCAAATGCTTTCTGGTACTGGGGAAATAACCACAGGATGGGTATCAGCACACACCAGGTCCACTGAGAAATAGACCTGAGCTAAAACTATATTAAATACCTGATTTCCATAAACCCCTAAAATGACTACTGGACAGTAGCAGTGTTTGGACCACTAGGAATTAGTATCAACTCAGAACCAGTATCCAAGCATTTCCAAAAAGTCAGATTATTTCCTTACCCTAATGCATAGTCACTCTGGATAACAGCCATTATCTATTTCAGAAAGGATTATTAAAATATTAATAGTATAAGTTTTTGGCCATGTAGCAGGGTTCTTTTTGAAGATACTTAGCCTGACTTTATTTCAAGATGCTGGGTTTGTAAACTGACTCTCAGAATTTTTGTGGGGCTGTGACTGTTTTGGTGATTCAAGTTAGAATTCTTTGCACTACACCTAGAACTTTTCTACTTATGCAGATGAATCAAAAACTTAGTAGACTGCCCATCTATTTTTCCCCCCTCGGGATACCATGATGAACTAGCCGAAGCCATTGATCTCTGCAAGCAAGACTATTCTGATTACCACTTTGGCTCTTGCATATAAAACGGGGTTCATACCCACTTTATTTTTAGTGATTAAATGATGTCATTTATCCCCTGTCATCAGATTCCAGTAGCAGGTCCCACTGCTATTTCTTAGCTATTGAGAAGAGGGACCACACAGGTTTTCAAGGATGTTCGGGCTTCCCACACAAATTTATTTCTCACAGTTGTAATAAAATGTGTTCTCTGGACTGTCTCAGTGTGTGTGAGCAAATCTTCCTATGATAATCCATTCTAACATGTTAATTGCCCTAAGTCAATAGAAACCTTCCTCGACAGTATACCAAGCCACTTCTGGTGTTTGAAGTTCATTTAATGTAGGCCATCCTTTGGTCCATGTTATAGCCAACCAATCAACCAGTCCTACTGTTTCTTACCCTTAAAGGTAAAATGCTAAATTTTTGCTTAGTGAGCCCATATCAATAAATTGGGCCTTATCTAGCTTTATGTTTCTTTCATCATTTTCTCACACACTTAATATACACTCCCACATGTATTTCCTATCTTTATGCCTATGTAAATTGGAAAAACTATGTACCACTTTTGGTGTGTTCCACAACTCATCAGTCACACTTTGCACCTCACTCTTTGGGTCCTACTGGAACTTGAGTCTAATTGTAGATACAGCAGCAAATACAGGTGTCAGGGATAGGTCCAGCAGAGACTCAGCAGTGCCTTGCAAGACAGCTTCCTCTGGGAGGGCCGTTACTGGTTCTTCAGGCAATGGAGGGCTGAACTACTCATACAGAGTTGGAAGGGCTGTTTGTATTGGCAAAGAAGACTCAGTAGAATTTGGGGGCTTAATGTCTACCAGTTATATCAGGATCTGTTCAATTGCCCCTATTCCCATTTATCGGATACCATACTTTCCCTATTAATGTCACTTTAACAAAAAACATTTTGCAATATTGGGAATTCAATAAACATTGTAATTCAGGTACTCACTTTCTGTGGTGCAGCCAAATCAGTTTTCTTTCCATCCTATAAAGGTATATTCTTAGGCTTTCCCCTTTTTAACTCCTACTCACCTTACTAAACTCCGACTAAATATTGTCCCTCAAAAAGCTTCTTTTAACCTGATGATTTAAGCTAGTTTCTTTTCTTGCAAACTAACAAAATTATGCATTTCTTCCAGAGAAATCCCTTGTTTGTATTTCAACATTCTGACCCCAGTCTCTTGCATAGCACTTAGCACATGGTATGTGTTTGCTAAATATTCATTGACTCAATTATTTATCATAGTTTGAAATTTCTCCTCTTATTGTATGCTAGTATTTTTACTATTTTACATTTCCTTCTTTAGGTTGAAGAGCACACAAATTTTCTTAATCAGACTACTAGAATTTTTGCATTCTATGTGCCTACACTTTAACTGGAAGAAAACAAAATAAGCATATTTACTTGGAATATGTGTTGACATATCAATTTCAATAGTATTAATAATTTTTCTTTATTTTAATCATTATTTTGCAATTTTTTATTGTTCTTTAAATTATAATAGTACAGCCCAGAATTATGGCTTGAAACTTTATTTTACATTGCCCCCTATGATTAATGTCAGAGTAAAACTTTTAAATGTAGTATGGAAGACCTGTTGTGTTTCTGTATTTTCAATGTTCAAAAGTTAAGACTTGACAAATAGTACCATAGATACCCGATGTAAGGAATTTGGTGCAGTATCATGGAGGGAAAAAAAAAAAAATACTGAATATCCATTCCTGCTTCAATAGCAAATAGACTGGGCAATTTATAGCAGAAATTTATTGCTCACAGTTCTGGAGGCTGGGAATTCCAAGATCGAGGCACTAGCAGATTCAGCCTGGTGAGGGCTTGTTCCTCTTGGATGGCACCTTCTTGCTGTGGCCTCACATGCTGGAAAGGACAAACATGTTTTCTTCAGCCTCTTTTATAAAGACACTCATCCCATTCATGAGGGTGGAATGCTCATGACATTTTTACTTCCCTAAATGCCCACCTTTTAATACCACCACATTGTGAGTTATGTGTCAACATATAAATTTTGGGAAGACACAGACATTGAGACCATAGCACCAGAACTGACTAAATTGACTGTGAGCTTGATAGTTACTTCTTGTAGCTTGGCTTCCCATAAAATCATATGTAATTTTAAATATTGCCCAGAAGTTAAATGCATGGAAGTGCTATGTAAATGGACATGACCACACCACAATGGTTTTAAGTCCATCCAAATCATTCACTGAAAGTCCCAGTTTTCAATGAGTAAATTTGCATTTATAAAATCAGATAAAATGAGAACAATAATGCTTACAGCTGATCTTTTGTTTATTCTGGTATAGGAATGTTTTACTCTTAAAATAACCTTTGTTAGTAGAGGGAAGTATGTCAAATTTCTTAACTTACAGGGATCCAACTATTGGTGCTTGGGCTCAAGAATAAGAATCACAAAAAGTAGCAGCAGCTGCATTAGTGAGAGAGGGAGCAGAAAAGGAAGAAATTTATATGATGATGTTAGTCGCCCTTCCTATGCCATTTGTGGACTGGGTGCAATTCATGCGTTTCTCTTGAGAGAAGGTTGGGACATGTGAATCTGCTCTTCCTGATTTGGCCCCAATCTGCAGATGCTGAAGAGCAACCAATTTATTAATCTGGTCTCATCAGGGAATTGGGGACTGTCAGACACATTGGGAGACAGTATTTGGTGAAACTTGGGGTTGAATAAATTATTTCCCTGCCTGCTCCCTGCCTGAGATTAGAATAATTGAGAGACAAATCAGTCACCTAGTTACAAGCAGCACTGAAGATACCATTATGCAATGGTTTATCCCTTGAAAACTTTCAGCAGGGAGGAATAAAGAAGAGCATTTATTTTCTTCAGGCAGCTGTCACCCAAGACAGGGAAAAGTCAGGCAACTCAAGCCCTCTTCCTTTCCTCAGCTTATTAATTCTTTAAATCATTACTTCAATCCTGGGAAGAAATGAGCAGGAGTGTTATTCTAAGAGAGTCCTCCACCATGGAAAGCTACATCGGAAAGAGGGATTGAATTCCTTTTAAAGTATAAGTCTCTTCCTCAAAATATGTCATTCTAATGTAATTTTTTTCCATATATTCTTACACTAGACCCTGGCTAAATTTTTCTTATTATTGAAACCTAATATAAGAGGCATAGTTTTTCAAAAATATCTGCCTTTTTACTTTCAGCATTAAACTCTCTGGACTTTAAGCTTCTTTAGGAGTTAGGAACTACGTGATTATCATTTTTTGTTTGTCTCACGACCCAACATAGAATAAATTCTCCATACATTTTTATTAAATTAATGACTGAATACAAAATGAATGAGTAAAAATAATGTTATTTCTATGATCACTAAATACTATTGGGTGACATTGTATAAACAGACACATTTGGCTAAATATAATAATTAAGTTACGTACAAAGAATTATAAACCCCAAAGAATATGTACACATAAATCTGGTGTCAACTTGGAACATGTGTGTAATTTTATACTAATTTAATACTACTGTATCCCTGTAAGATCCAACGAGTCAGCATGAAGTTTAAAGCATTTTGGATATCTAGGATTTATGCAGAGGCATATCTTATGATCTTACCCTCCCCTGTTCTTGACATAGATAACATTTAATGAACGGGTTCTTGATTGTTAGTATTTTCCAAAGCGACCCTGGCCACTAATTGGCTAAATAGAACAACTGCCACCTCCTGCATTTAGCACAGCATGAATTAAGCAGATTTTGCTTAATAAAAACCTATAATATGTGCAGCAAACTAACCTCTAATCAGCAGAACATAAATGATACATTTTGCATCTTCAAGTAAACAGTACGGAGTTCGGCAAACTTACCTCAATGGTGAGAAAGTGAAATATTTTCAACCATAGCAAATGTAAAAGGAAGGGCATGGTGAATAATAAATCTGAAACTAAGGGAAAGTCTTTTTGCAGTGAGTAGAGGAGGAAATGCTGTTTCACAGATAAAGTCTTGAGATTCACACAAAATTAAGCTTGTTTGGCATGGTGTCTCTGAATATATGCCAAGCACATATTAAGATATGCTTTTCTGTCTTGGCACTTTAACATTGCATTAGGCAAGGGTTTCACATCTCTAAACTGTTTCTGAATAATTTCTTCTGGTGGTGGCCTTATCGTAAAGCATTTAAAAATATCCCAGTAGAAAGTCTCTAAAATGATGCTTTCCCAAAATAGAAGTGCATTGGGTCATATGTTAATAGTGTAATCTGACTAAGCTGAAAGAAACCCTGCTGGGTAAAAGCAGCTTAGGTTCAGATGTTGAGAATGAAGGAAACGTTTTCAGAATATTAGGCAATTCATCACTATCTCAGAAAAAGAATTAATTGAAATGCAGAGCAGACAAAATATAATCAGGGTATTTGGAGAACAACATTCAAACTCAACCTCACAGATGCTAACAACATGTAATTTTTTAGGTCACTCTCACTGTTACTGTTTCTTTTTTTTCCATTTGTGAGCTTCTGATTTTTCTTGAGTACAATAAATTCTAATAACATATTTAAATGTTTTTATACTTATATTTAAATATAATAATAAACTATATTTAAATTTAATAATAACAGTCTGTAGCTCTTGAAGCCAAATTAACTTTTTAACAAACATTAAGTGAAGAAAATGTTTTAAAACCTGGCTATACTTAGGGAATTTCTCTAGTTTTTTTTTTTTTTAAGCTTAACTGTGCATGTGAATCATCAGTGGGAATTTTTCTTTAAAATGCAACTACCTGAGCTGCCCTAAATATTTCAGTTCAATACAGCTGGCTGCACTGGCACAACAATTTTCTGAAACTAAAGTACTGTGAAACAATGGTGCATAAAGTGAGTCTGAGGAATGTGCTGTTCAAAGATTGTCACTAGTTCCCAACAGTTAAGGGCTCAAGTTGAAAGTAACTTTCAGAAACATGTATAGCAATATAACAGAGTAATTTAATGTTTGTTAAATCTAACAGTAAAGTATGGGTCTTGTGTTATTCTGAGGATTAAAGATGTAGAGGATTCATAAAGCAAATGCACCTCACAGGGCCTGGTTTTCCAAAGCCTTGCAGTTTCAAATATTGACCTTGCAAAGGACAGGAAATTTCCCCCAGGGCAATGAGTCTCTGTTGCAAGATAAGAATCTGTAACACAGCAAGGCTGCTGGTTCTAAGACAGACAAGTTACTAATTGATATGAAAAGTTATTAAAAAGCTGCTAGAGGGAAAAGGAATGTCAGCTAAATCAAGCCTTTATTAGTGGATCATTTAATTGCCTAACAGAATGTCATCTGACTTGTTTTTACTGAATGTTACCAGATTCTATTGTAAAACTTGTTAAACTGTACTTAACAAAACCCCACCTATATCTCTTCCTGTAACTTCTTGGTCTGGAGAATAAATGCAGGAAGAGAACCCCAATTTGTGGTTAATTTCCCAAATGGAAGGAATGCCTCTATCTTGAGGGTTCTAGGAGATTAACCCCTTTCTGGGCTTCTCACTGCTCAAAAGAGATGGGCTTTGAGTAATCTTTGGTGGCTCCGTCACCCAGGGGAAAAGGGGTGACAAATCCGTGGGAGGCAAAGCAACATAAAGATTTTTAAATAATTATTTTTAAAAACAAAAATGATTCCAGGTGTCTGAAGAAAATAGAAAAATCCATACTTCAAGTTTATTTTAGTCAAAATTAATTAGGAAACTTAGGAAGAGGGAGAAGAGGGAGCTTTGTATACCATTAAAAATGCAATTCAATAAATTTGTTGCTTAATTTTAAAGCATTTTGATATTTTCTAAATATTATTTTGTTATTGATTCCTACTTAAAATCTGGATGGTCAGAAAATATGGCTATGATTTCAATCCATTCAAAAATATTAAGACTGTCTTCCTGATATAATCTACTTTGGTGAAAGTTTCATGTGCATTTGTTAAATGTGTTCTGTACTGGTAGGTATATTAGTCTATTCACATACTTTTGTCAAGTTGGCTATTAGTGTTGTTTGACTCATCTGTAACTGTATATTTTTCCTTTGCTATCAACTATTACAAAAAATATGTTAAGAACTTTAAATTACAAATTTCAGTTCTGCCATACGAGTATACACAAACTAAAGCTAATCCCACCCAATAATAACTATAAACTCTGGTCAAAATGAAAGAACACCACAGAACAACAAAAGAGAGATACAGAGTGGGGCAGGTTGGTACTTCACACAATGTGGATTTTCTTCAAAGCAGAGGAGTTGTAAGCTTAAAAATGAATCTACACAATAGATGCAAACAAAGCTATCCTTTAATGTAAAGGGAGACATTATCATTATTATACTGGGTAGTACACAAACTTGCCTGTTCTCCAGAAGAAAACACTATCTCTATATTCGAAGACTGTTTGCCGTACAAATATCCTTGAACAGACAGTTTAAAATAAAATTTGTCAGTGTATTTGTTTATAGGTTGCAAGATAAAATACAATTAAATTTGAATTTCAGGCAAACAATAACTTCTTGGTAGAAATATGTCCTCTGAAATACCTGGGTCATACTTATATTAAAATTCATTCATTGTCTGAGTGCCCTCCAATTTTATTTACCGAACATGGTGGTCATAATTTCTTGTAGAACAGGAAGAAATGTCAAAGGCCCATGGAGAATTTTTTATCAACTGTAAATTTCCCGATATTATTCTTCTTCTTGTATCTTTTCCCCCCAGGCAAGCTTCAGTTGCTAATTTCAGCAAAAGAAACCAAGACAGAAACCTCACCATGTCTCTGGTCAAAGAAATCAGGGAAAAGACTCCAAACAGATTGGAGAGTAATGACAGAATCCCAGAGAGGAGACAATGAGAAAAGGGTATTCCAAATCTCTCTGATAAACTCACAAAATTTTCAGTCAAGTCCCTAAACTATGTATGCACAGGAGTGACCCAAAACACCATATTCAAACATAACTTATTAGAGTGAAAGTTGAACCACTTCTCACAGAAGGTGAGACAGGGCTTTAAATCTGACTCTACCTAGAACGATTACTTGCTAAAATAAAATCACCAATGTCCTCCAAATATTCATAATAGAAATATTAGTCTAAACAACATAGCAAGGGCTGGCCAATTAACTAGTTGGTTAGAGCATGGGTTTTATAACACCAAGGTCAAGAGTTCAGATCTCTGTACCAGCCAGCCACCCCAAAAAACCCAAATAAATAAATATACAAACAAACAAACAAACAGTCACAAAGTCCAAGATACAATCTAAAAGCATTCAATAAATTAAATAATTAAAAGTAAATAATTAAAAGTAAAAAAGACATGTTCACCTATTCTCAAGGGAGAAAAAAATCAAAATATGCCAGTACTTGATTACTCAGATACTGCAAATATCAGACAAGAATTTCAAAAGAACTGCTATAGCCATGCTCCTTGAAACAAAGAAAAATATAATTGAAATAAAAAAAAGACAGGAAATGTCAATGGAGAAAATAAAAACATAAAACTGCTGGGATTTTTAGCTACAATTTCTGATTTAAAATATTAATATATGGGTTAAGAGTACAATGGAAAAAATAAAAATTAGTCAGGGACTTCAAAATAATTCAATCTAAAGTATGCTTTATGAGGGACATAAAGAAAAAAAGTAGAAAAATAGAAAAAGACTTAAGAAATGCTGGGACAATGTTACAAGTTCTAACAGATGTGCAATTGGTGTCCTGGAAGGGTTAATAAAAGAGTTTGGGCATAATAGAATTTGAAGAAAAATGGCTGACAAAACAAATTTCCAAATCTGGGCAAAAATATAAATTCAGAGTGAGGACACAAAGTGACAAATTCCAGGTGAACCAAGCCTAGAAATCCAATGACAAAAAAAAAAAAAAAAAAAAATAGAAGCCAGAGTAGAAGTGATACCAAAGGAAAATGTGGACCTTTGGGATAAATTAAGAGGATATAAAATGGCAAATATCTGGGTAAATTTAAAATATTATCTGCTTGCCTCTAAAGTTATTTTAAAAATGAAAGTTTAAAGCAAGACTTCTAGTATTATTACTTGTGCTTTTAGCTGTGATACGTAAAAAGCTTGGAAGTTGTCAGCCCCATTCTTACAACAAGAGAAAGCTGGAGAAACTGAAAATAACAACTTTCTTAGACCTATCAGAGAAATGTTGCTGGGCAAACTGCAAGCCTGAAATCTAGAGAGACAAGTGCATCCAGGGATAATCAGATGAAGTCTGCTTACCTAAAGAGAAGCCACCTACGCTCTAAGTCAGTAGGAACATTTAAATAGTAATCATGATGAACTGCTGGAGACTGAGTTTGAACTACCCTGAGAGTGAGCAGTTCCTGGGGACCAGAGTCTTAGGTGGTTCCAATACGTTTTTGGGTTCAGTTCTAACATGAATCCATGCTCTTACGGTGAAGTTACAAGATCAACTCGTACCTCTGGCAGAAAAAGGGGAAAGGTAATTATCATAGAATACACCCAGAGTCTCTTGGTAACAAAGATCTAACCTCCAAGAGAAAGGACATTGCCAGAGACTGATTCCAACTGGTGGAAAAGAATACTTTCCGCTCCTGTTCCCTCCAGCCTTCCTATCTCACACAAGAAGAAAAATAAGTAAATAAAACAAACAAAAATATATACATAGTCAACAGGGTCAGGGATTCAAGGAAATAGATCAGTGAAAGCTACACTCACAACAGAAAGAAGGGAGCAAGGAAACAAAAACCTGTAATACTGAAGAAACATTTGTGAATGTCATAGCTCTGAAACAGACATACTAAAAGACTGAGACTTAACTGGAAGAATATGAAACACTCCACCTTTCCCCCGCAAACCTTACCACCACCACCTGCAGTATAATAACAGTGGACTTGAGCAGTAGGACCTGTGAGACACACTCTTCATAAGGAGAGGTACTTATAAAAAGCCCCAAATCAAGAGGAGAGACAAAGCTAGAACAGTAGTAGAATTTGACGTCTCTGGCACAAATGGCTACAGGAAGCATTAAACAAATATCAACCACAAACTAAAATGCAAACAGAAGAAAAAAAGTTAAAAAAAAGAGTTTACAAGAACTGCAGGAAAAATATCAAAAATTGGTATTACTGAAATAACAAAAGGAGGAGAGGATGAGGCAGAAAAATATGGGAGAGCAAATACCAGGCTACAAATTCAGATTCAGGAAGCTCACAGAACACTAAACAGAATAAATAGCAGATAAATACCAGTTACCAACCAGGTATATCATATTCAAGGTTTAAAATACCAAAGACAAGGAGAAAAAAATTTAAATAACTCCAATAAAGAAATATCACTGTTACTGAGCAACAGATATTAGAATTACAGCAGATTTCTAGTCACCAAACATACAAGTAAGTTGAGAACAAAGTGAAACATTAAATTTTTGAAAAAGGGAAAACACTAACCTAGAATTCTACATAAGAAAAATAGGAGAATATCATCCAAACAATAGGCAAAAAAGACTCTCAGACAAAGAAATGAGGAAATTTATTGTCAGAAAAAAACTTTTCTGTAAGAAATCTTGAACTTACTCAGATGGCAGAAAAATTATATAGGACAGAACTTGAATCTACCATAAAGAGAGAGCAATGAATTAGGAAGAAATGAAAGTAAAATGTATTTTTTTAATTATTATTTTTCACATTCTTAAGTGATCTAAAAGAAAAAACAAAGATAGTAACAATAACTTAGGTGATTATAAATGTAACAAATAGAAAACTGTTGCAAACATATTAATACAACTATTTCAATAATCACTGAAAATGTTAATGATCTAAATACACTTAAAAGACAGAGATTGCCAGAGGGAATTTCTAAAAAAGATAAAACGATATTATCTACAAGAAACTTACCTTGAATCTAAAGACAGGTTCAAGGTAAAGGGATAGAGAAAGGTATAACATGCTAATACTAATCAAAAGAGAGCTAGACTAGTCATATGAATTGCAGACAAAGCAGATGTCAGAACCAAGAAGTTAATCTGAGATAGAGAAGCACACTGCACAGATACAAAGAGGACAATTCTCCAAGAGGACAACACAATCCTTAACATGCATGCACCTAAAAAGGCAACATCAAAATGCAGGGGGTAAGAAATTGATAGAAATAAAAGGAAAAAGAGATAAATTCAATATTAGATTTGGAGACATTAACAAGACTCTATGAGTAATTGATCAATCAGGCAGAAAATCAGCAAGAATATATGTGACTTAAACAGTACTATCAATCACTCTGATCAATTTGACTTTTATAGATATACTTCATCTAAAAACAGCACAATGCACATTCTCCCCAATCTCATATAGAACATTCACTAAGATAATTCACTTTCTGGACCTAACCATAAAATTACAGAAATAATCCAAACTATGTTTGCAGATAATGAAATTAAACAAAAAAATCAAAAGAAAGATAGATGGAAAATCTGCAAATACTTGAAAAATAAACAAAACACTTCTAAATGACTCCTATTTCAAAGAAGTTTCTAGAGAAATTTTAAAATATCCTTAACTAAACTAAAACAAAAAAGTCAATAAGGAAAATTTTCGGATTTAGTGAAGCAAGTTTAGAGAAAAATTGATAGCACTAAATGCATGTATTAAAAAAGAAGACCTAAAATTGTAATCTAAGTTTCTACCCTAGGAAACTATAAAAATAAGAACAAGGTACCCCTAAAGCAAAAAGAAAAGAAGAAATAAAAATTAGATCAAAAGCCAATGAAACTGAAAACAGAAAAATAGACAAAAAATAAAGCCAAATGATGGTTCTTTGAAAACATCAATATAATTTATAAACCTCTAGCCAGACTCTGTGTATGTATTTGTGTGTGTGTGTGTGTGTGTGTGTGTGTGTGTGAGAGAGAGAGAGAGAGAGAGAGAGAGAGAGAGAGAGAGAGAGAGAGAGAGATTAGATTAGATTCTGGTTCCATGGGCATTAAACAAACAATAAAAGAATTCTCCATGCCTACAAATTTGATAATTGGAGAAACAATATATTTTCTGAAAGTTACAAACTAATGATAGGCATATATCTTATTAAAGAATTTCAATCGATAATTAATAACTGCTGTGGATTGAATTGTGTCCCCCAGAGTTTAACTATTAAAAACTTAATCCCCACTGTGACAGTTTTAAGGTGGTGGAAAATCCTATTACGGTAATTGAAAGGTGAGGCCTTGAAAACGTTAGATTGTGAAGACCATGCCCTAGTAAATGGATTAATAAGTTGATGGTTTAATGGTGGTTGTGAGCATGGTTCTGAGGGATTTAAAAGAAGAGCATGTAATGAGGTTAGTCTTTCTCTGTTCCCACCATTTTTCCATATGACACCGTGCATTGCTGAAGTCACCACCAAAGGTCCTCACCAGATGTGTGACCTGGACTTTGAACTTCCCAGACTCTGAAACTGTAAGCAATAAATATTTCTTCCTTTTGAATTTTTCAGTTCTAGGTATTCTGTTATAAGCAACAGAAATGTATTAATACAATAACCTTTAAGAACAAAAAACAAAACAGAAAAACACCAAACCCAGATGGTTCATAGATGAATTCTACCAAACATTTAAAGAAGAATTGTTACCTCTACTCAATCTATTTCAGAATATAGAAGCAGCAAGAGCTCTTCCTAACTCATTCTATGAATCCACATTGCTCTAATACTAAGATCAGATAAAAATATTACTTGAATATAAAACCACAACCCCATATCTCCCATAAAAATTCTAACATATAATTAGTGAATCAAATCCAACAATTCCAGGAAAAAGTTAGATATTGTGATCAAGTGGGATTTACTTCAGCTATGTATGGCTGGTTCAACTTTTAAATATCAATAAGGTAATCCACTATGTCAACAAACTAAAGAATAATGATTCTATCAATTGAGAGAGATAAAGCACTTGACATGCTCAGCAATCCAGAAATAGAGGGGAATTTTGAATTGATACAGAAAATCTACAAAACACCTATGGCTAACATCATACTAAATGGTGAGAAATTTTATGCTTCACCCTTAAGATTGGGAACATGGTAAAGATAACTTCTCTCTCACCGTTCCTCCTCAACATCATATAAGAAGTTCTAGGCAGTACAGCAAGAAAAGTAAAAGAAATAAAATGTATAAAAAGAAATTAAAGCATTTGTATTCTCAGATGATGTGATTATTTACATAGAATATTACAGATAATCTACACAAAAACTCCTGAAATTGACTGTAGCACATTTCAGGACACAATATTAATATATAAATCTCAATTACTTTCTAATATAATAGCAATGAACAATTATTTGAACATTTAAAAAAATACCATTTGTCCTAGCAACAAAAAAGTAAAAAGAAATACTGAGGCATAAACTAACAGAATATGTATAGGATCTCTATGTGGAAGACTGATGAAAAGAATCAAAATACTAGTAAAAAGAATCAAAGATCTAAATAGATGGGAAAATAGTCCATGTGCCTGCATTGCATTGGAAGACTCCATATTGTTAGCATACTAGTACTTCCCAACTTAATCTTAGATTCAATGAAATCTAAATCAAAATCTCAGCATTATTTTGTAGATATTCACAAACATTCTAAAATGTATGATTATATGAAAGCATAAGACCTAGGCTAGCCAACACAAAAATGAAGAAAAATAAAGTTGGAGGACTCAGACTAATTCCATGATTTTCTATAAAGATACAGAAAAACAATGTGGTGTTAGCAAAGGAAGAGACAAATAGATTAATCAAGTAAATAGAGAACCCAGAAATAAACACAAACACAAATATAGTTAACTGATTTTGACAAAAAAAACAAAGAAAATTAAATGAAAAAAGGACACTATTTCAAATAAATGATGAAAAAGTTTTTTGGCATAGTTCTTAAAACTTATGCAAAAATTAATTCAAAATAGATTACAGACATAAATAAAAGGTGCAAAATTATAAAACTTCTAGAAGAAACTATAAGAAAAATTCCACATGTCCTTGGGTTTGGTTATGAGTTTCTAAACACAACACCAATGCGTGGTCAATTAAAAAAAAATGTTATAAGGTGGGCTTTACTCAAATTAAAACAAACAAACAAATGAAACTTAGGCTCTGCGAAAGCCAGTATTGAGAGATTGAAAAAAAGAAAAAGTTATATACTTCAGGAAAATACTTTCAAATATTTTCAACATAAATACCTGACCTATATCTGACAAAGACCTTGCATCAGAACATACAAAAATCACTTAATCCTTAACAATAAGAAAACAAAGAAAATAATTTTTAAAATGGGCAAAAGATTGGAACAAATATCACACTAAAGATGGTGAGAAATTGTGGAATATACTATAAAACAACTGTACTTCATAGGGCCTGATTTTCCAAAGCCTTGCAGTTTCAGATATTGACCTTGTGGAGGACTGGAAATTTTCCTCAGGCTATAAAGTTTCTGGTGTAAGATAAAGATTTGTGGCACAGCAAGGTTGCTGGCTCAAGGACAGACTAGTTACAGATGGTCATGTAAAGATACTGAGAAATTGCCAAAAGAGGGAATGTTTTCCAAGATTGAGCTTTTGTTGATAGCCTTACTGGAATGTCATCTGGCTCGTTTCACTGAAAGTTACCAACCTATATAGTTAAACTATAACCCCACCTATGTTTCTTCCTGTAACTTCCTGGTCAGGAAAATAAATGCAGGAAGAGAACCACAATTTGGGGTTAATTTCCCAAGGAAGGGATGCCTCTTGCTGGAGGGGCCTGGGAAGATTAACCACTTCAGTTTCTCTCACTGCTCAGAAGAGATGGGCTTTGAGAATCCTTTGCTTCTCCGTCACCCAGGGGAAGTGGGGTGACAAATCCGTGGGGGGCAAAGCAACACAAAGCAACAAAATGTTGCCCCATGTGAGGACATTCTCTATGGATCAGATACTGACCTGCCAAGCATTGGAGAGGAAAAGGACATCCAATTCTTCCCAGCAAGGGAGTCCCTAATAAGGGAGATGCATCCCAGTAAGGAAATAACAGGTGTCTTTTGATTAGTGAATGCATGCCTGCAGCAGGTCAAAGTTAGGTTTTTTTCAGCCCCAGAGATATTTTTTCCTTCTCTTTACTTTTAAAATATGGATAATTCATTAACAAAAGGGGAGACTGAATATACATTATGATTCCAATGTCTCTTTAAAGCAGTAGGCTGTAAGTAAATGAATGGTAGCTTGCAAAACTGTTAGTAGATATTAAACAACCATGTCTTTGATACCTCAAGGAATGGAGCCTTAACATAAAAATTTGGGAACAAATTGGTCACTGGTTAATTATGCAATGGGTCTCATTAAGGCTTCCCACCTAACAACTAGGAATCTATGTAAAGTCACTCTGAGAGCTATCCAAGACCTTGACAAAAACTAAGACATGTTTTTGTTACCAAAAAAGGATAAAACTTAATCTTTGCCAGTGACTTAGGGAACTTTAAATTGGACAATCTAAAGTAAAAGAAGTTAATATTTCTTTACAGTGTTGGTATTGTTTGAGCATGTTTTTCTTTCTTATTTGCACAATGCTTCTCTCCTCTCTTAAAAGCAGTAGTTCTTTTCTTAGCTTCAGGTGCTACTTCTTTTCTATGAAGATTCTGGAGTTTTACGAAGAAAAGCAGCCATGGTGTCAACCAGACCCCTTTTGGGTCTACTGCTCTTCTCCTAAAAACCTCAAGAGTCAAATGGTTTCATC
This sequence comes from Cynocephalus volans, assembly GCF_027409185.1. NCBI lineage: Eukaryota > Metazoa > Chordata > Mammalia > Dermoptera > Cynocephalidae > Cynocephalus > Cynocephalus volans. Next base: position 60,643,934 of record NC_084472.1, read on the forward strand.
TCTGATTAGTGGCTCAGCTCTTGAGCTCAGTAACCCATTTGAGAAACAAAAACTAACCTAAAATCTACCTGTTTAAATAGATGGTCTCAAATTTTCTGGCATCTTAAACAGACTTCTAAATTCTCTTCTAGTCTCATCTATGTATTTCTTCACAAAATTCTATGGTAGAATTCTATGCTATTTTCTTAAAAGGAAGAAAATCTTCTCTGCATCTTCTTGAAAAGGCTTGCATACTTTGCTTTACAATGTAAATTTGTTATCTTGCTTTCTTTAAGGCAGGGTAAGGCTTCACTAATAAGTCTTTTTGAAAAAATGCAATCTAAACCTGACTGTCCTTTTTACTAGTGAGCTTTTTATTACATCATGGACAAAACCTATAAGATCCTTGTTTGTTCTTGTAGTTTATATCTGTATATATGCATGTATAAGCTGTATGTTATGTCTATATGTTCATGTCTGTTTGTGTAATTGTTTTATGTGCAAGGTACCAAATTGGCTTATAATTAATGCATGCTCATTAAATAAATAATTATACTTTTCAAGTTCACATGACTTAAATCTTCTAAAGTTTTGATAAATATATTTTCAAAATTTGATTCAAACCCTTTACGTAAATTTGTCTCTCAGTCAATCTGTCTCCTTGTTATCTCAGCTCTGCCTCCTGGCCATGCTGGGAGAAACAATATCTTTTAGACATAGATAGTGAACACTGCCCTCTGCCTCTCTGGATTCCACTTGGCTCTAAATGCCATGTGGAAACCTGGGACCTGAAATGGCTAATGAAAAGAAACCTATGCCAAATATCACATAGGCCCTAGTTAGCATTAACTGATAAGGGTATAGTCCTAATACACCAAGTTTTTGGCTGGGAAACCATAAATATGTATGTGGTAAATATAGCTAAAACTCAAACTGGGCTTTGTATAATTTGCTCTGATAAATGGGCATCTATTACTAACCTGAATGTATAAACATTTTCTTCTCAGCACACATCATTGCTTGGGTTTACTAATCAAATAGGATTACTAAAGGTCTTTTCACTTAACTGCTCTTGATGCAAAACTGTAAAAGGTTTTTGTTGTCCCTTAGATAACTGGTTTAAGAAACTTGTTTCATGATAAGTTCTTGTGCTCTCTGCCTTTAAAACCCTTTGTCACTTTGGTTTTATTTTTTGTAGTAATTTGTGATCTTATTCAACTAAATGTTTTAAGCCTTTCATTATTTAAGAAAACTTTCCAGAACCAAATTCTAAAAGCTCAACATTTTAACTTTAACTTTGAAGAATTCCAAGGGCCCTCAAGTTTCTCAAAGGATATATAATATATGTATCAAAACTAATTGACTTATTTAATAAATTAGACTATATGAAAAAGCACTGTCTGTACTGAAGGTGTTATGGATATGTGTTCTAAAATCTTGTAAGGTTCTTAAATATCTGTGTCTTGATATAAATGCGACCAGTCTTAATCTTGGTTTAAATATAATTTTAAAATGTTATGTCTTCAAATATTTCATGAAAAAATTCTGATAGGTACAGTTTCCCAACAAACTTTGAGTTCATAGCTTTAAACTAAAGTTCCAAAATTCTAATGAAGAAACTGATGGGTTTGTGAAATTGTTCACAAAAGTCAAAAGAACAAAAGTTAATTGGTAAATTAATTAAAAAGAATTATGGGTTTTTACAATTTCCTATTTTAAAACAATGCTGGTTCTCCTAATGTTTTTCCAAATGTAAGAAAACTCTCCCTCTCTCTTCAGCTATCTATAACTAACAACAGTTTGGTAATATGTCACTTAAAACAGAGATAAAAGCATTTGTTTTCTCCCTATTTAGTCCCCCCCAAATGTAGTAACTTTAAGTATTTTTATGATTACTATGACAATGTGGCTATTTTTATAAGTTCAATGAAAATTAACTCTCTCTCTCTTTATAACAGGATATAATTTAGAACTTTGATTATAAGATAGCATGTCTCATTTCCAAGTTTCTGTCTTTTATGTTGCCTAAATTTGGCCTAGTGCTGCTTCATCCTGCTGTTCATCTTTCCCTCTGACCTGAGACAGATCACAGAGAGAAAGTGAGCCGAGATGCTTCTTTCAATCACCACCTGGGAAAGAGTCTTCCCAAAACTGAGAGATTTATACAAAGAAAAAAGTAAGACCTTTTCAATCAAGATATTGATCATCAATGCTTTTATGAGAAATGCTTTGATCATAACGAGGGAAATGATGTATTCTCTGCAAAAGCAGTTCTCTAAATATTCCTGGCTTTAAAGTAGGTGTTTATAACTTGGATGAGACATCCTGCTCTTAAACAAAAGACTCGTAATTGATCAAAAATTTTACATAAGACTAGACACTGAAAGCAGTAATGTCCTGGACAGGTGAACTAATAATAATAAACTCTCTGGACTCAGAATAAACTATTATATGGAGCAGAATACCATTCCAGAGTTTCAACAATTGGTAATTACACCCAATTCACAGCACCTGGAATGATGCTGCTGCAGCCGTCCTGAAAGAAGATATCATCAGTCCTCACCTGAAGTAAATTAAAAGGACTTGCCATGCTAAATGATACTAACTTTGCTTTAACAAAATGTTTTTTGTCTTAACTGTGCCAACCTGATCTATAGCTTTTGATTTTTCTTTTAAATAAATAAAATGGAGAAGATGTGGAATATACTATAAAGCATATGTACTTTACAGGGCCCGGTTTTCCAAAGCCTTGCAGTTTCAAATATTGACCTTGCAGAGGACTGGAAATTTTCCTCAGGCTATAAAGTCTCTGGTGTAAGATAAAGATTTGTGGCACAGCAAGGTTGCTGGCTCAAGAACAGACAGGTTACTGATTGATATGTGTAGATACTGAGAAATTGCTGTAAGATCACCTAATTTTCTAATGGAATGTCAAGAACATTGGCTCAAGAACAGACAGGTTACTGTCTGTTGCTGGCTCAAGAACAAACAGGTTACTGATTGATATGTGTAGATACTGAGAAATTGCTGTAAGATCACCTAATTTTCTAATGGAATGTCAAGAACATTGGCTCAAGAACAGACAGGTTACTGTCTGTTGCTGGCTCAAGAACAAACAGGTTACTGATTGATATGTGTAGATACTGAGAAATTGCTGTAAGATCACCTAATTTTCTAATGGAATGTCATCTGGCTTGTTTTACTGAAAGTTACCAGCCTGTGTTGTTAAACTATAATGCCACCTATGTCTCTTCCTGTAACTTCCTGGTCTGGAAAATAAATGCAGGAAGAGAATCCCAATTCAGGGTAATTTCCCAAGGTAGGGATGCCTCTTGCTGGAGGATTCTGGGAAGATTAACCACTTCTGGGTCTCTTACTGCTCAGAAGTGATGGGCTTTGAGTAATCTTTTGTGTCTCTGTCACCCACGGGAAGTGGGGTGACAAATCCATGGGGGGGTGAAGCAACACAAAGCAACAACAAATAGTCATATTAAAGGAAGCACAAAATAATTTGTCACTATAGAAATACAAATTTAAATAATAATATCACTACGCACATTAAAAAGCCTATATCTAAAACAACAATATTAATCACTGAAGAGCATGCAAATCAACAGGAACTCTCATTGTTTACTGTGAAAATGCAAACTGGTACAACTGCTTAGCAGACACTTTAGTAATTTCCCACAAAACTAAACGCAGTCTTAGCATACTCAATCTAGCAATAATATGTTTAGGTATTTACCCAACTGGTTAGAAAACTTACATCCACACAAAAACCTGCACATCAGTGTTTATTCAGGCTGTATTCAGAATAGTCAAAACCTAGTAGCAACTGAGATATCCTTCAATAGATGAATGGATAAAAAATGTGTGGTGTATCATGCAGTAAAATGCTATTCAGAGAAAATGAAGAATGAACGATCAAGCAGTGGAGATTATGGTTGAATGTTAATGCATATTGCTAAGTAAAAGAAGTCAGTCTGAAAAGGTTACATACCGTATAATTCCATTTAAATGATATTTTGGAAAAGGCAAAACTATAGAGACAGTAAACAGACCAGCAGTTGCCAGAGCGTATTGAAGAGGAGAGTGGAAAAGGTGAAACAAAGGGGATATTTTAGGGTAATGGACTATTTTGTGATACTGTAATGGTGGGTACATGACACTACACATTTGTCAAAGCCTATTAACTTTGTAACGGAAGCTATGTTTGTGATAAAAAAAGAATTGAACTGTATGTGGCAAATGTGAGAACAATCTTACTGAAGGGAGTGCTCAAAAATGTTGTGACGTAAGTAATTTTGGAAATCAGTGGTGTCTCTAAGACTAAAGGCAAAAGGGACTGTATATTTTTACTTGTTAAAATTGTTTCCCACGGGGCTACTGTTTAAGATAATTTATGCTGTTAGATGTATATACTGAAATTAACAATTAAGAAATGGATGGCAGTGATGTTAAAGGTACACCAGAGCCAAACGAAAGAGTTCCCAATAACCAAAGCTGAAAGAATTTGAGAAAGAAAATAATTATTAAAAAAAAAGAAATAATTATTGGATTATAACATGAAGTATAACAGATATATGTTTCATGTTGATATAAATAAATGACTGAACAAATTAACTATTGGGAGAAAAGAAATAAATATCCCATGAAAAAGAATTACAAATAATTTAAATAGATGCTCCAGTCTCAAGGAGGTGTACCATAAATTTCCACTCCTCAAGTGTGGGCTGTGCATAGTGATGTCCTTCCAAAGAGTACAGTTTGGAAAGCAGGGAAAAAGTACCTTTTCAGTGAAAATGCTTAACTTTACCAGCATTTGTTTTATTCTCCAGCATATGGTATTTATTATTAAAATATCTTATGCTCGTAGAAAGGATGTGATTTTCTTCTGTTGTGGAAAGCAAAAGTCAATAAAATTAATCACTTTAATAATATTAGACTAATATTTTTATAGATTTTTATCTCTACAAATGCTGAAAGGCGAATATTAAAAATTCTAATTATAATTAAGGATTCTATTTGTTCTTTTTTTTTAGTTTCTGCTTCATAAGATTTAAAGCTATGATATTAAAATCACTTCTATTTAGTTTTTTTGTATCTTGCTGGTATATTGCCCCTTTAATATAGTAAAGCCCCTTTAATTGCAGGAAGTATTGCTTATCTTAACATCTATATTGTCTGAAATTTGCATAGCCACCAGAGATTTCTTATAATCTGTTTTTGCATGGAATGCATATTTTTTATACTTTTAACTTTTTATTTTTGTATATAATATAGGTTTCTGGTGTGTGATGTACAATTGTGTCTTGCATTTTCATTCAATACATAACCTCTTAATTTTAAGAAAGTTTAGGCCATTTATATTCAATGCAACTTTTAATATGGTTGGATTTAATCCTACCATCCTGTTATTGCTTTTCCATTTGTTTAATTTGTTCTTGGTTTATTTTTTTCCTCTTTTCATCTTGTATTAGAGTGAGTATTTTTGAATGATTCTATGTTGTGTCATGTCTAAATCTATTTCAAGGTATTCTTCATTCCTGATATTTTTTCACCTCTAGAATTTAGTCAGCTCACTTTTAAGAAAATCTATTTCTCTCTCACAGTATCGTTTACTGAGATACTTCATCTTTAAGTCATAGTGTATGTAATAATGTTGTATGTATGTATAACAACATATTTTAATATATATTTTAAAATCCTTTATTAGTATTTCCAATATATGCTTATTGCATGTACTTCTATGTATGATTCTGTTTCTTGATTATGATTGACATTTCCCTTCTCACATTTTATAATTTTTTGAAAATATTATGACAGGTTTGGGGAGTAAAAGAACAGTGGTTAGTGAATTAGACAGTATTTTCCCACAAAGAACTGGCTCCTTTCTGTCATAAAGTTAAAGCAAGTTTAATTTAATTGAGATTTAAGTTAAAGCTAAAATTTTGAATTGCTAATTTAATCAATATCAGTTTTTCTTCATTTCAAATGTCTTGAGGGCAAATAAGTCTCTTCACTTAATCAGGGAATTGTGAATCTTCCCATGAGAACTCTAAGAGATTTACTTCTGCTTATCAGCCAATTTCCCAGATTTCTTTACTACGACTTATTCACCCAATCCTGTGGGCAATAATTGATGAGCAAAAAGTACAATGGGAAATAATTGGACTAGCTCTGTATTTTGTTCCCCTTCAAGTTCCAGTTTGTCATGCTCAGCAAAACGTCAATAGAATTTGGTCCATTTCTTGATATCTCAACAATGTTCCTATGTCTATGGCAAATCTGCTATTCTGCCTACTCATAATAGGCATCCATATTTCCCTCAGGACTAACAGCAGCCATTAATATCTGCCAAACTAAAAACGGCATGCCCCTCCATAAAGTTTAATGCATTTTAACTTGTCTGCTTCTATAGATACTCAATGGCTTTTAAGAAATTAGAAATTCTTTTTGTTTTACTTTTTTTGTGGTAGAATCATAAATTTCAAAAATGTCCACTGTCAGGCTTTAAAAACTAACGCCACCTTAAGTGACATTACAAGCAGCGCCATTATGGGCCCACAAGGGTGTATTAATGTGGCAGTCTAAGACAGCGCCAGGAGGAAGTAGGGTGGGGGTGTCTGCGGGAACCTTGCCTTAGCCCTTATTGGCCAAATACGTGCTTCTGCGCTCGTGAACACTGTGTGGTTGCAATAGCTAGGCATTGAGACAGGATGCATGCTCTTGACCTTTAAGCTGATTGGATTATGTTAAAACCTCCCCTCCCTATCTGCCTATAAAAGCAAGTGCTTGTGTGCTAATAAATGGAACTGCTCGACAGAACCCCCCGCCACGTCTGAGTGTCCTTTAACCGGGCTGTTTTTGGGGGGCCGGTGGGTGTGCTCACCTCTCTTCATTGCTCTCTTCCCCGGTCTCCTTCCAAAGGGGACAGGAGGGAAAGAGGAATCCCAGGCTGTTTGCTCACCCACTGAAAGCAACGAGGCTAGGGCTGTACTGGTTGGCCGGCGGTGGACCTGACAGAGTGGTGCCCCGTGTGAGGAGTTTTTAAAACTCGTGGGTGAAAGGCACGAGAGTGAGGCCCCCGGATGCTCGGTCCTGAAAGAAAGTCAACGAAGGGTGATGAACCAGCAGAGTGGTCCCCGTAACTGCGGTAGTCACCGTGAAGTAATCCGCCTGCGTGTCAGGGTGAGTACCATAACAGGGGGAAGTCCCTGCACTTCTCTGCCCTGTTGCTTCCCTTTGTCCCTTCCTCAGGGCAACATGGGAGGTGTGTGTGGAAAGAGTGATGAGACAGCCTGCAAGGCTCTAAAGTACATTTTAAAAAATAGACGCCTAGAAATATCTGACTCCACGGCCACCAATGCCTGGCGTCATGTGGTTAAGGTAGCCCTTTGGGCACCTTCACCCAACTTGTTCTTGTATGAGACTTGGGACCGGGTTCAGACCCTGTCCAGAGAGAATGAGACTAGTCATGGGCTAGACACCCCCTTAGGGTTCTACCCAACCATCTCTGTCCTAAAGCTTTGCTTCCGTCCTGAGCATCAGGAAGGGGCAGAAAGGGATTGGGCGCAGTTCGATGAAGAGAGAAAAAAGGAAACAAAGCTGCCAATGCAAGGCCCTGAGCCACTGAGCGATACCTATGCCCCTACGCTCTACCCTCCTCTCCTGGCATATTCACCCCACCAAAGTTTAGCCGAAGGAGAGAAAGCGGCACCTGAAGAAGTGGAGGAGGCTAGCCCACCTTTAAAAACATCCCCGGCAGAGCCTCAGGCTTTTCCTGTCATGGCTCGCTGGGAACCCCCAGCCGTCCGCAGCCCGTGTGGGGAAGCGGCCCCTCAGGCCTATCCGGTCAACGTTGTAAAAGAACTAAAAAAGGCTGTTGCCGAGGCCAGGACTTGATCCTCAGTCTTGTAGGCTCAGACACAAAACTTAACCGAAGCCTTCAAGGTGTTTACCGCCCTGATCCTCTCAGGAAACAATACTTCCCCACCCTTCAAGGGACAATGTTTTGGTTGCGGAAGACAAGGTCATTTTAAAAGCCAATGTCCCAAGGCTAAAGGCAAAAAAACCCTTCATGCTCCCGCCTGAGTGCTGTCAATATCAAAACCGGCTGGCACTGGCTCTAGAAGGGTATCTCGGGGTTGTTGATTGCCACTATGGCAACAATAAATGGGTCTCCGCCTTCAAAGAGCTGTCATGGACTAACCCACAGCTTTTTGTCGCCAAACCCCTGGTAGACACCTACAATGTCTTCACGGATGGTGGCAAATCAGGGGCTGCTGTAATTATTTACAACCCCCCATGCACCACATCACAGGTGGCCCCCGCTACTCATTTTCACCCCTGTGATGGGTCGCACAATACAAAGAGCTGCTCGCTATACTCCTTGCCCTGCAAAAGGTGCCAGACCCCATTAACCTTTTTACAGACAGCTTATATGCGGCCAATCTTCTCCCTGGGCTTCCGGGAGCCCACATTCGCCTAGATTGTAATCCCATCTCCTCCCTTATGATACAAGTAAGGAGTACCTTACAAGGCCGCAATAACTCTATTTTTGTTCAACACCTTCGGGGTCATCGAGGGATGCCAGGATTTCTAGCCACTGGAAATGCCCAGGCAGACACTCTTCCCTCTCAGGGCCCTAAAATATGTACAATAGATAGTGCCAGCCAACTGCACACTTTAACTCATGTAAACTGGCGAGGTCTACATGCCAGGTTTCCAAATATACCTATTTCACAGCTAAAAAGGATTGTACACACACGCAAGTCATGCCTTCCTTATCTGCAAGTACCCCCCTTACAACCGCCAGGGGTCAATCCTAGGGGACTCAAGCCTAATGTGCTGTGGCAAACTGATATAACACACTTCCCGCCTTTTGGGAAACTCAAATATGTTTTTGTGTCCGTTGACACCTATTCACATGCATGTTGGGCAACAACACACGCAGGTGAAGCTGCCAAGCATGCAAAAAATCACCTGCTGCAGTGTTTTGCCACCTTAGGGCTGCCAGCACAAATTAAAAGATAATGGGCCTTGTTTTTCTAGCAAAGCCTTACAAGAATTCTTAACACAATGGAACATTAGACATACTACAGGAATTCCCTATAATCCCCAAGGACAAGCCATTGTTGAACGGCATCACCAATGCCTAAAAAATCAATTATTAAAACAAAAAGGGGGAGTCACCAGCCCTCATCAGCAGTTGGGACAGGCACTCCTAACTTTAAACATCCTAAATTTTTCCAAAAATGAACCCCTGTCTGCCTTCCAGAAACACTGGTCAGCTCAACCCCCGTGCCCGGAAGTCCAAGTGCGCTGGAAAGACCCCTTAACAGGCCAGTGGAGGGCCCCTGACCCGTTGCTAACTATGGGTCGAGGGTTTGGTTGTGTCTTCCCCCTCAGTGAGTCAACCCCTATATGGGTCCCAGCCAAAAATCTTAAGTTCTTGCCAGACACCCAGGGTACTGAGGACCCTGAGGAGTTTATTGTTTGTATGTTTCAGACTTCATTATGAACCCTTTGTGGATGCTCCAAGTGGCCGCCCTCCTCGGGTCAACAAGGACAAGAGCCTCTGCCACCGGGGAAGGTCCCCAGGAGCCAGCCAATTAAACCTGGGAGGCCATACAAGCCGCTTGGAGGTGTCTGTATCACATTTAAAAAAATTGCTAACATCACTTTTTGAAGTTGTTTTACAGAATCGACGTGGACTAGACCTGTTGTTCTTACAGCAAGGAGGATTATGTGCCGCCCTCAAAGAAGAGTGTTGCTTCTATGCCGACCACTCTAGAGTGGTCAAAGATTCCCTAGCTAAGCTTAGAGAAGGGCTAGCAAAGCGCAAAAAAAGAGCGAGAAGCCAATAGTAATTGGTTCCAAAGCTGGCTTTCAAGTTCCCCGTGGCTCACCACCCTGCTGTCCTCCCTGGCAGGCCCCCTAGCATCTTGGGGCCTTACGCCATTCTCCAGGTTGTGTCCCTTATAAGGCACAACACCACTTATCTCGTAATGCTCACCCAGGTGGTAGAGGAGGTGGCCCACAATGAAAGCCCTGACAGCCCTTGGGTCAATATGGCCCTTCAAGAAATCAACACCAATCTCTAAGGCTCTGCCCTGCCACCGCTGGCCTGGATAGTCAATGACAGGTAAGATTTCCAGAGGGAAACCACCTAAGACAGGCACAGCCACCAGAGGAAATGGAGGCGAGGCTGGGAAGGTTAGCCGCCTCCAGCTGCCTTATTAAAACAAAACAGGGGAGATGTCGGGCTTTAAAAACTAATGCCACCTTAAGTGACATTACAAGCAGCACCATTATGGGCCCACAAGGGTGTATTAATGTGGCAGTCTAAGACGGTGCCGGGAGGAAGTAGGGTGGGGGTATCTGCGGGAACCTTGCCTTAGCCCTTATTGGCCAAATACGTGCTTCTGCGCTCGTGAACACTGTGTGGTTGCAATAGCTAGGCATTGAGACAGGATGCATGCCCTTGACCTTTAAGCTGATTGGATTATGTTAAACCCTCCCCTTCCTATCTGCCTATAAAAGCAAGTGCTTGTGTGCTAATAAATGGAACTGCTCTACAGAACCCCCCCCCCCGCTGAGTCTGAGTGTCCTTTAACCGGGCTGTTTTTGGGGGGCCGGCGGGTGTGCTCACCTCTCTTCACGGCTCTCTTCCCCGGTCTCCTTCCAAAGGGGACAGGAGGGAAAGAGGAAGTCCAGGCCGTTTGCTCACCCACCAATAGCAACGAGACTAGGGCTGTACTGGTCGGCCGGTGGCGGACCCGACAATCTACCTCTTAATAAGAAGTGGTACACCATTTAATTTATTTTGAATCATTTGAGAATATCTTAAACACTTCTAAGAATTGTGTGAATTTTGGTAACTATGATTTTAAAAAACATTTTTTTAAAACATTTACTTGTACATATTTGTGGGGTACAGTGTGCTGTCTCAATACATACATATTCTGCAGAATGATTTGTTTAGGATAGATAGCATAGTTTTGTACCCATTAGTCCACCATATATCCTCCCGTACTCTCTCTCCCCTCCATACCATTGGTAATCATTATTCTACTCTTCTATGAGAACCACTTTTATTTTCCTTTTTAAATTCAATATATGAGTGAGATCACGCAATATTTGTCTTTTGGTGTTTGCATTATTTCACTTAATATGATGGTTTCCAGTTCCATACATGTTGTTGCTAATGATAGGATATCATTTTTTAAAATAGCTGAAAAGTATTCCATTGTGTATATATTCCATACTTTTTTTCAATCCATTCATCCATTGATGGGAATTTAGGCTGATTCTGTCTCTTGGCTATTGTGAATCATGTTGCAATGAACACAGGAGTGCAGGTTTCTTTTTGATAAATTAATTTCATTTCCTTTGGGTATATTTTCGGTAGTGGGATAACTGGGTCATAAGGTAGATCTATTTTAGTTCTCTGAGGAACCCCATACTGTTTTTCACTATGGTTGTAGTAATTTACATTGCCACCAACAGTGTAGGAGAGTTCCTTTTTGTCTACATCCTCTCCAGAATTTGTTATTTTCAGTCTTGTTGATAACATTCTAACTGAAATTAGATAAGATCTCATGGTAGTTTTAAATTGTGTTTCCCTGGTAATTACTGATGCTGAGTATTTTTTCATGTGCCTGGATGGCCATTTGTGTGTCTTTTGAGAAATGTCTGTTCAGGTTTTTTGCCCATTTTTAATTGGATTATTTTTAATCAATTTATTTAATTTTTCTGTTTTTTGAGTTCCTTATATATTCTGGCTATTAACCTCTTATCTGATGTGTGGTTGGCAAACACTTTCTCCCATTCTGTAGGTTGTCTCTTCACTTTGTTCATTGTATCCCTAGATGTGCAGATGCTTTTTAGTTTGATTTAGGCCCATTTGTGTATTTTTGCTTTAGTTGCCTGCACCTTTGTACCCTCCTTCATAAAATTGCAGCCAACTCACACTTCATGTGGTGTTTCCCCTATGTTTTCTTCTAGTAGTTTAATAGTTTCAGGTATTAAATTTAGGTCTTTAATTCATTTGAATTGATTTTCGTGTTTGGTGAGTGATAGGGGTCTTGCTTCAATCTTTTGCATATCCAGCATTCCCAATACCATTTATTGAAGAGTTTTTCCTTTCCCCACTGTATATTTTTGGTACCTTTGTCAAAAATTAGTGGGCTGTAAGTGAGTGATTTATTTCTGAACTTTATTTTGTTCCATTGATCTATTTGTCTGTTTTTATGCCAGTACCACACTGTTGTGGTTACTATAGCTACATAGTGTACTGTAATATCAGGTAACATGATGCCTCCAACTTTGTTTTATTTAAGATTGCTTTGGCTATACAGGGTCTTTCATGGTTCCATACACATTTTAATACTGTTTTTTAATATTTCTTTGAAGAATGTTATTTAATAGGGATTGCATTGAATATGTAGATTTCTTTGGGTAATTTGGATATTTTGTTGATGATCATTCTTCCGACCCACAACATGGGATAGTTTTTCATTTATTTGTGTCCTCTTCAATGTTTTCCACCAATGTTTTACAGTTTTCATTGCAGAGGTCTTTCACCACCTTCGTTAAAATTATTCCAAGGTATTTTTTTTTTGTATCTATTATACATTGAATTACTTTTTGATTTCTTCTTTAGCTATTTTATTATCAGTGTATAGGAACACTATTCATTTTTTGTGTTGATTTTGTATCCTGCCGCTATGCTGAACTTATTGGTTCTGGTAATTTTCTGGTTAGGTCTTTAGGGTTTCCTACATATATGATGATGTCATCTGCAAATAGGGATAGTTTGACTTCCTCCTTTCTGATTTGGACACCCTTTATTACTTTCTCTTGCCTTATTGTGTTGGCTAGAACTTCCAGTACTATGTTGAATAATAGTAGGGAAAGTGGGCATCCTTGTCTTGTTTCAGATCTTAAAGGAAAAGTCTCCAAATTTTTTTCACTCAGAATGATATTAGCTGTGGGTTTGTTGTATGTGGCCTTTATTGTGTTCGGGTATATTCCTTCTACACTTAATTTATTGAGTGTTTTTATAATGAAAGGGTGTTATATTTTATCAAATTCTTTTCCTGCATCTATTGTAATGATCACATGTTTTTTTCTCCCTTTATTTTTTTGATGTGATGCCGCACGTTTATTGGTTTGCATATGTTGAACCATCCTTGCATCACTGGGATGAATCCCACTTGATCATGGTGAATGATCTTTTTAACGTATTGTTGGATTCTGTTTGCTAGTACTTTGCTGAGGTTTTTTACATTTGTATTCATTAGAAATATTGATCTGTAGTTTTCTTTTTTTGTTGTGTCTTTTTCTTGTTTTGGTGTGAAGGTAATGCTGGCCTCATAGAATGAGTTTGGGTATTTCCTCCTCTTCAATTATTCTGAAAGTGTTTAGAGAAATTGATGTTAGTTCTTTAAATGTTTGGTAGAATTTGGCAGTGAATACATGTGGTCCTGGGGTTTTCTTTGTTGGGAGACTTTTTCTTACTGCTTCAATCTCATTACTCATTATTGGTCTGTTTGGTTTTTTAGTTCTTCATGACTCAGCCTTGGTAAGTTATATGTGTCCAAGAATTTATCCACGTCTTCTAGGTTTTCCAGTTTGTTAGCATATAGTTGTTCATAGTAGTCTGCTATGATCCTTCGTATTTCTGGGGTATCTATTGTAATGTCTCCTTTCTCATATCCATTTTTATTGATTTGAGTTTTGGGAGTTTTTTCTTCATTAGTTTAAAGGTTTGTTGATTTTATTTATTTATTTTTTTAAAAACTTTTTTCACCAGTCTTTTATATATAATTTTTTAAATTTCTAACTTATTTCTGCTCTGATCTTTGTTATTTCTCTCCTTCTACTGATATTGGGTTTGGTATGTTTTTATTTTTCTATTTCCTTGAGGTGTAACATTATGTTTTTTATTTGATGCCTTTCTTCTTACTTGATGCAGGCATTTATTGCTATACACTTTACTCTTAGAACGCCTTTTGTTGTATCCCATAAGTCCTGGTATGTTGCACTTTTATTTTTCTTTGTCTCCAGAAAGCTTTAAATTTCCTTTTTGATTTCTTCTTTGATCCATTGGTTGTTTAGGAGCATATTGTTTAACTTAATTTAATCTCTTTGTGAGTTTCCTCCTTCATATCCATTCTTTTCATTATGTTGTCTGAGTCTTCTCATACCTCAGTGAGTTTCCTTAAGATTTTTGCTCAGAATTCCTTTTCAGTCATTTCATGGATTACCTGCTCTGTATGGTCTGATATTTGAGAATTACTGTATTCTTTTGGTGGTTTCATATTTTCTTGGATTTTCATATTTCTAGTGTCACTATGTTGTTGATGTCTAGTCATCTGGTAGAGCAGTTGCCTCGTCTATTACTCTGGAGTGGGCTTTGAGGAGAGAGCTGTCCTCTTCTTTTTCCAGTCTCTGCTGGTGACTCTCCTTGTGCCAATGCAGCCGAGTGCATGGTGGCTGTGGCTACTGCCATGGCGTCAAGCCACTTTTGCAGCAGTTGTGGGTGTGGTGGGCCACTCACGAGGAAGTGGTATTTTTCTTGCGCTCCTTGCCTGCTTCTGGGCAGGGAATGCTGCCCTCAGCTACTGCCTAGGACCCCAGGCATGCTCTACTGTGCTTGCCTGCTTCCAAGCAGAGAGGGCTTCACTCAGTTCCTGCTTTAGATCCCAGGTGTGCTCCTTGCCTGCTTCTAGGTGGAGGGGCTTGGTGTTAACTTTTAGTCACATCTAATTCTAAAAACATTCTGATTGCCCCTTATCAGTAATAAGGCAAAAAACAAATAAAAGGAGATGGAAAATTAGTTCTAAAAGATCCTATTCTAGAATTTATAAATTTTACAGAATATGCTTGTGTATATATACCAAAACACAATCTATCTCATACACCCTAATAACTTGCCAATGTAGAAAAAATAGAAAAAAATAACTGTAAACTTTAATATAAATAAATCTATCCCCCAAAGTGTTATATTTCTAGAGAGCAAAATTTGGTTAGATAAAAATTTGATTCTTTATACATACAGAATACCAAGAATAAAATACAAA
Organism: Cynocephalus volans; assembly: GCF_027409185.1. Lineage (NCBI taxonomy): Eukaryota > Metazoa > Chordata > Mammalia > Dermoptera > Cynocephalidae > Cynocephalus > Cynocephalus volans. The sequence goes on from NC_084472.1 coordinate 60,659,002, forward strand.
ACCAAGATAATATATTGGATGCTGATGTATTCTATAAGTTGCTACATTAATTAAGAAGTAGCATACATAAATTCAGCATATATAAACATTGTATGAATTTTAGTATATTCTAGTAACTTAGGAGCCCATAACCTGTGGATATTATTTATTTATTTATTGTTTTTTCATTTAATAAAAATTACTGTCTGATAACAAAGTAACATTCTTCTAGAGTGTGGACAAAAACATCTCTGGATTTCTCAGTGCTTCTGTAAAAAGCCCTAGTTCTCCTGAGACCCTTCCTGTACAATGAGAATTAGTTTTGTATCCATTTATGTAGTTAAATGCTGCTATACAAATGGATTTTTAAAAATCCCGTATCTCCTCAAGAAGGCCTAATTATTAGGTTACTACAGGACTAGGGTTTTATGTTATCCTTCTAAGGTACTTCCAAGGTACAAGGTATCTTCCTAGCTACTTAATTTCAAAGAAAAATGAAGCACAGGGACTTGAAGACCATCTGGCTCCTGGAGAGATTTTATTTACATCCCAAAGTGTTTGAAAAGGAGAAGACCCTTTCTGGAAGGGCAGGGAAAGAAGCATCCTTCTCCTTTATAAGCAGGAAAAAATAAATACATTTTCCTTTTTTCTTACATGTGTTATATCCAGCCACTTATGTAGGAACAATTCCTGCTGTCTCTCACCACAACACCATAGGGGTAGGGCCTGGGGCAAGGAGGAATGTATATCATTTACTGCGATATAATGAGTAAGAAATCTGTCTCTGCTCCAAAACATATTATATACACATTCAGGAAAATATTATAAATATTAATATTGGAAATGCAATATAGAAATTGTTGAAAAATTTGGAAAAATTATTACCCTTTCTATATGAGACAAGGAAATGAAAAAGGGTACAAATGGATTTATAAAAAGAATATTTAAAAATTTAGCTCCTAGACAATGTATTATTACATTTTTTCTTTAGTCTTTTATACACAACCAATTTAAAAAAGAGGAAATAATCTGTTTTGTTAAACACATAATACTCTTTCCAATAATCTGCATCCTTTCATGCAGAGAAAGGTTTTATCTGGCTTAATTTTCCTTCAGCCTGAAGAATTTTCTTAATTTGTTTTAGTACTACTTTGCTGTGGGAAACTTCTATAAACTTTGGTTCATGCAAAAATATCTTCATTTTACCATCATTTATGAAAGATACTATGGTTACATAGAATTCTGGATCATATTATTTCCTTTATGCCACCTTAAAGTTGGTAATACTCATATTGTAAAGAAAACAGATCAGTTAAAAGACAATGACAATGTTTTTAGTAAGTGAAACACACTCATATACACACATTTCCTCTATACTGGCAGTACACCGTATAGTCTTCTAATAATTTTCTAAAAAACATTAGGAGTACCTGTAAGTGATACTGGAAAGAAACCTGAAATAAGTGAAATTTACTATTTGACAGAATATTATGTGAGGCAACTAAAATAGGAGGCTGGAAAATGGTCTTTTGCTTTACCCTGTTTTGTTTTGTTTTTGTTTGATTTTATTTGTTGTTTTTTTTTTACACTGTTAGACATAGCCAAGAAATTCTCGATTTCAGATATTTTATTTTGCAGTTCCAGATTATTGTTTTGATATTCACATTTAGATTTTGATGCTAGTTAAAAAGATTTTTTATGCATACTCTCTACCTTTTCTTCTATTTTCCCCAATATATTATCTATGGCTGTTTTAAAGTCCTTCTCTGCTAACTGCAAAATCTTGACCATCTGTGGAACTGCATCTAGTGCTTACTTTTATCTTAATTATCTATCATTTTCATTTGCCTCTTTGCATATTTAGTGTACATAAAATTAAACATACAGTTTTTCTGGCAGGCATTGTGTATAAGAAGAGCATAGGAAATCTATATGATATCTTCTACTAGCACTGGTCATCTTTACTCTTGCATTTAGGATGACAGGCTGGATGCCTTCATACAAGCAGAGATTGATTTGGTTTGTAGCTTGTGATGGAGTTTGGATGTGTTGTCCCCTCCAAAACTCATGTGGAAATTTGATCTCCAGTGTGGCAGTGTTGGAAATTGATTGAGTCATGGGGTGGATCCCTCATGAATGGATTAATGCTCTCCCTGGGGGAGGAGGGGTAGTGAGTGAGTTCTTGCTCTATTAGTTCCCATGAGAGCTGATTGTTTAAAGGACCCTGGCACCTCCTCTTTCTCTCTCTTGCTTCCTCTTGCCATGTGATCTGCCCGTACCCGCCAGCTGCCTGCCACTTTTCTGCTATGAGTAGAAGCAGCTTGAGGCTCATGACAGATGCAGCTGTCCCAGAATTGTAAGCCAAATAAACTTCTCTTCTTTATAAATTACCCAGTCTCAGGTATTCTGTTATAGCAACACAAAATGGACTAAAACAGCTCGACTGCAGTTTTAGTATAATTTATTCTACCTCTAGGTTGTCACTATTTTTTGCATAGGGATCTGCTCTGCTCTTGACCGAGAGAGTGATTCCATTCTCCTCAGCTATGAGAGTATCAAAAAAGCCCATTCCTATTTGGAAAATTAATTCATTTAATCCTATTTTAGATTTTCAGAAACACATTTTATAATCTATTTATCTTTTGTAATTGTTGCCATGGGAGCTTTAAACTGACTCAATTGAAACAGAAATTTTGAACTGCTTCTTGAGAGCTTATTGAAGATATCATCTTAAAGATAACATCTTGTGAGAATAAGATATTGTCCTTCAGAATGTGTCATATATTTACCATTACTTGGGGATGCAACCCTAATAGCTAAAATAAGGATTCTAGGATCTAAGGGACGAAAGTAGGAGTCAACTCTCTCACCATCACATCCATTGTGGCACTTTAGAAATTTTTGCTTCTTGTATACTGTCTGATGGCTTGATAGATTAGATGTTCCAGTTTCAGAAGTGGTGGTGGTGAGCAACTCATTACAATTTAACAAAGTACGTATTTAATCAAACCCAAGGTATAACTGCTGCCAGGTCATATTTTGTTCCTCCTGTGTATAAGCCATCAGGCAGAGAAACAAATTACTATTCTGGCAGGGATAATCATGTTTATTATGAGAACATAAGAGTTATTACTACATGATAGAGTTCATGATGAGCTGGCATGAAATTCAAGGGATTCACTAAGATACAATACAATGAGCCATTTGAGCAATGACAATCTGACCAACGTATAATGACTGGAGTTTCAGACTTCTTATAGAATAGATGTCTGGGTTACTCAACCAAGGAAGCAACACAGACTAAGAGAAGTGCTTGGCTAAGTATGAGAGGATCTAGAATGAGTGGTAGAAGAGGGAGATGACAAAAACACAAAAATAAATCATGGCCTTGGAAACGACTTCAGCATATCATACTATAATTATCATAACTGGACATTATCTTGAAAAATTAGAGGAAGAGCAGACTGGATTAAACCAGGGTCTGAGAGATCCTAGGCATTGCAAAGAGTGGCCTTAAGTAGATCCTGTTAGTCATATTCATATCCTCTCAGCCCTAAACTGCAATGCATGCCAAAGGCTGCCCATAGCAACTTTTTATGCCTCATTGCCTGAGGCTTTATTGTGGCTAAAAGAGCATACTCAGCCAGTGTACAAGGATAGCCAGACCTGCTGTAGAGTTACTGGCTGTGAATCAATCCTTATCCATGGAACTGGTAAATAGAATTGTTCCTCCTCAACCATCTGTTACAGTAAGTCTTTTGCATGTTCTGACCTGTTTCTTTAGTCCCCTAGGGAGGACTGAGCTCCATTTGTCCACAGAATCAATATCCTGGTCAAAGTCCCTTTATTGGCTTTCTTCCCTTCTCTGTCACACATTTTCACTTGTTTACTTTATTTCTTTGGATCATCTATCAAGTTAACTACTTGAACTAAAATTATTTTATAAGGATCTGCCTCTAAGGATTCTGTTCCAAAATAAGTCATGAGCCTGCTCCAAACTGAAGTATCAAAGCAATGGCTTACCTATGTTGAAAAAAAAAAATACTGCAATAAACTATAGTAAAATGTATAATAATAATAATATTTAATATAAAGTTAAGAAAATAATATCGATAGATTTAAACAGTATATAGAAGACAACTCCAAAGAAAAATGAGAAAAACATGAAAAAAGCAATTCACAAAATAGAAAACTCAATTCACTGGGAAACTATATACGAAAGTTACCACTCACATTTAATGATCAGAATAATACAAATTAAATGAGAAAAAGACATTTTTTTCACCCCTACTAGCAAAAAAATTAAAATTTATGCAATTCCACTATGGTCAAGTGTGTGTGGGTATTACAGAAATTGGTAAAATTAATGATAGCTATTTGACAATCACTATTAAACTTGAGAATGTGCATATTGTCACCCAGCAATCCCATTTTGAGGTATAATCCTGAAATAATTCTTGCATATGTGCCCATATAAGAACACAAAAATAAAATTGCTTATAGCAACATTACTTTCAACAGTAAAAAATGTCTGAGTATCCTAAATTTCCATCAAAAGGAAAATGATTAAGTAACTTACAGTATGTTCATACAGTTAAATGCTTATTGCTACAGGTACTAAAAGTGAAAATGGTCAGGAATATAAAATTAAATTTAAAAAATAAAGGTGAAGAATGTACACACAACGTGGTACTGTTTTAATAAAATTCGAATACATGGGAACCACAGTTTATATCATTTAGGGATACATTTAGTAAGAATATAAATCATGTATAAGAATGACAGACACGAAAATCAAGACAGTCTTTACCTCTGAGGAAGAAAGAGGGGGATAGGATTATGGAAGTTTAAACCACACTCTCAATTGTATTTTAAATATTTTATTTGTTTAGAAGGTTGCTCTGTATATGAATGCTTATTACAGTATTATTAAACCAATGTGATTATCCTAAGTGTATTACAATTATTTTAAAAGAGGAAGGCTGTGTTTTACTTTTAACAAAATAGTTATTTTAGAAAAAGAAATCCAAAACACTGTTTTAATGGAGATTTACCTCTTGATTTATAAAGGAATTACAAGAAATAGCACTAAAAAAGCAAATGGAACTTGAAACTTACAGAGTTATTCAAGACTAGATTGCATTTATGACAAAGTAAGGGCTGCTTGTAAAACTAGCTACCTTTTGTGACCGGTAAGGGGATCGCAACCCTTGGCTTGGTGTCGTCTGCACTGCGCTCAACCAGTGAGCGCAACGGCCATACCTATATAGCGCCGCTGTGCTCCCAATGCTGCACTCTCCCGAGTGAGCCACGGGCTGGCCCAAAACTAGCTATCTTTCTGCCTCACTTTGTTTTTCAAAATCGATATAGTTACAAAATCATTGTTTTTTTCAATTTCAATATAAATACTTCCCATATAGTAGTAGATTTATGATGTTCCACTAATTAAGAATTTGCTCTTATGTCCTTAATCACGTTCATCCGTTCACGTAAGACTCCCAGAATCAAGGCACGTAGAATCTCACTTGTGTAGATAGATTAGTCCCCCTTATCCATGGGACATACGTTCCCAACCCCCCCACGGTGCATGCCTGAAATGTAGGTAGCAGCAAACCCTGTATATACTATGCACAGATTTCATTTTTCTTCTTCACAATTTTGCAGATAGAAAATTGATTAGTACCAGTC